>NC_091119.1:34175391-34452891 GCF_040183065.1 Periplaneta americana
TCTGCATGGAAATATCATATGTACTTCGGTACATAAAAAAAAAAATATATATATATATATATTTGACAATAAAGTCATTTGACCTCTTGCACTCCAATATTTTTCAAAGATATTATCATGACCAGCCAATGAAGCACAGATTTTGAGGTGTTCCGAATCCATTTCTTGGTTTGAGTTGCATTATGGGCAGTTAAGGGACTGATATATTCCAATTCTATGCAGGTGTTTAGCCAAACAATCATGGCCTGTTGCCAATCTAAATGCAGCTACAGACGATTTTCGTGGTAAATCGGGAATTAACTGTGAATTTTGATGCAGAGAGTTCCATTTTTTCCCTTGGGATTGTGTTATCAAATTTTGTTTGTTGACGTCTATTTAACCGCTCTTAGGAAAATATTTGGGGCTAAGAGGGATGAAGTTACAGGAGAATGGAGGAAGTTCCACAACACAGAACTGCACGCATTGTATTCTTCACCTGACATAATTAGGAACATTAAATTCAGACGTTTGAGATGGGCAGGGCATGTAGCACGTATGGGCGAATCCAGAAATGCATATAGAGTGTTAGTTGGGAGGCCGGAGGGAAAAAGACCTTTAGTTAGACCGAGACGTAGATGGGACGATAATATTAAAATGGATTTGAGGGAGGTGGGATATGATGATAGAGAATGAATTAATTTTGCTCAGGATAGGGACCAATGGCGGGCTTATGTGAGGGCGGCAATGAACCTTCGGGTTCCTTAAAAGCCAGTAAGTAAGTAAGCAGGATAGTTGTTACTTGTGATACTGCACGTGAGCAGTCTGTACTTTCTTAGTTTGTCAAGTTGAGTGTCCGGAAGTACAGTCACATTAAAAATGTCACAAAAACGTAAACGTTTGTCACTGAAAGATAAAGTGGATATTGTAAAGCATAGTGAGAAGGAGAAATTAAGTGTTCATGAGCTGGCCACAAAGTTTAATGTGGGAAAAACTCAGGTTAATGATGTTTTGAAAAACAAGGATGTTATTTTAAAATCATACACTGAGAATGCAAATGAGAACACAAAAAGAGCTTTTCCTAAAACTGAGGGGATTGCCATTGACAATTTAACATATGAATGATTCTGCCGAGCTAGAGCAAATAAGATGCCTTTATCTGGGATTTCTCTCTGGATGAATACTGTAAACAATCTCACACTCTCACTGTCTACTGTACTGTACCGTAAAATATAGTGTTGAATATGTATGAGGAATTTTAATGTACTGTATACAGTACATACTAACGATTTTCTAAATAGCAGACACTTCTCAATAACGGACATTTAATTTTTCCCCGGCGGTGTCCGTTATTGGGAAGTTTCACTGTATAATGATTTAAGCTAGATTGAGAGTGATATATTTTTAGGTGTATAAAATTCCTCCTTTTCCGGAAATTTCAGTTCCATTCAAACTATTTTAGTTTCATACTTACTGCACTTACAAATGGTTTGTAGAGAACCCGGAGGTTCATTGCGTCCTCACACAAGCCCGCCATTGGTCCCTATCCTGACCAAGAATAATCCAGCCCCTACCATCACATCCCACCTCCCTCAAATCCATTTTAATATTATCTTCCCATCTATGTTTCGGCCTCCCCAAAGGTCTCCCAATTAACACTTTTTACGTATTTCTAGATTCACCCGTTCATACTACATGCCCTGCACATCTGGATTTAATGTTCCTAATTATGTAAGGTGAAGCATACAATGGGTGCAGTTCTGCGTTGTGTAACTTTCTCTATTCTCTTGTAACTTCATCCCTCTTAGCCCCATATATTTTCCTAAACATCTTATTCTAAAAGCACCCTTCCTCTCTCAAAGTGAGAGTCTAAGTTTCACAGCCATACAGAACAACCAGTAATATAACTGTTTTATAAATTCTAACTTTCAGTTTTTTTTAAAGCAGACTAGATGACAAAAGCTTCTCAACAGAATAATAATTTTCTCCCGAGTGTCATTTGAAATATTTTAATTTTTCCACCTCTTCAAAGAATAAATTTCCAATTTCTATATTTCCATTTCATATTACGTTCTGGTCACGAGACATAATCTTATACTTTGTCTTTTCAAGATTTACTTCCAAACCTATCTCTTTACTTGCTTGAAGTAAAATTTCCATGTTTTCCTTAATAGTTTGTGGATTTTCTCCTAACATATTCACCACATAAACAAGCAGCTGATTAAATCGGTTCCGGTCCCCCCCATCCCCGTCTGTTATCCTGGACTTTCCTAATGTCATATTGTAGAGCAGAGTTAAAAAGTAAAGGTGATAATACATGTCCTTGCTTTAGCCCGCAGTGAATTGGAAAAGCATCTGACAGAAAGTGGTCTACCGTATATGGATTCTGCTGTATGTTTCACTGAGACACATTTTAATTAATCGAACTAGCTTCTTGGGAATACCAAATTCAATGATTTTTGGATATTCTGTTTCTCCTTAACAAATCGGGCAACTTTTGTTCGAAACATTTTTTCTAAACTGTGGTCTTATAAAGAAGTTACAGCATGTTTGAAATGAGGTGAGGTATGTAAAGATGCTAAATTAATAATAGCAATTAAATGAGCTGTTAGGTTGCATCAGTTTATTAAGTGCTCAAGGTAACCTCCGTTAACATCGAAGCAATTGTTTATTTTCTTATTGGTTATTTTACGGTTTATCAGCTGTTATGGTTATCTAGATTTGAGTGCGGAGATAGTGCCAGCGAAATGAGTTACCCAGCATTTGCTCCTAATGGGTTGCAGGAAAACCCCGGAAAAATCCCCAATAAGGCAACTTGTTCCAATCAGGATGGGAACCCGAGCACACTTGTTTCACAGTCAGGCATGCTGTTACTCCACAGCTTTGTAGTCTAAGCATTTATTAATTCATTTGCAACCACTGGCATAGCTCAGGCGGTAGTGCATTTGCCTACTGGTCCAGAGTTATGCTTGGGCATGGGTTCGATTCCCGCCTGGGCTGATTACCTGGTTGGGTTTTTTCCGAGGTTTTATCCAACCGTAAGGCGAGAGTCAGGTAATCTATGCTGAATTCTCGGCTTCATCTCGCCAAATATCTCACTATTCCTTCGACACTAAATAACACAATAGTTGATACAGCGTAGTTAAATAACCAAGTAAAAAAATTCTTTTGCAAAGGCTTCTTCTTCTAACATTCGCCGATATACAGAGAGTAGTGCCATATACTTCATATATTTGTTTCTTCATATTCCTTTTCATGGTAGAAGATGTAGGCATGACTTCTTTTTTACATATCTTTCTCTGATTCACAAAGAGTATTAACACTGTATTAAACTCTTGTGGTGGCTGCATGATCTAGAGCAGTGGCATTAGCACTCGCTGAAATGGGTAAAGTGTAACGAGTGCAACGTAATAAGCTCCGTCATGCAGAAAGGAGAGATAGGAAGCATACCTGTGCATGGATGCACGCTAGTGCAATGTCTTTTGCGTGGATAATAGACGCTAGCCCGAGGGTGCTCTGTGCTGATGACTGCCGATCTAGAGCATCAGACTGTCATGCAGGTGATCCAGGTTTGCAGGTGATGTGGTGGAAGTTGAGTTTTTCTCGGAATTTGTAGTATTTTCAAGCACGTCATTGTCAACAATGTGTTGCCAGTAATTATGGTCATTTTTTAGCATTAGTAACTTCAGGGCAATGAGCACAAGATGGAATTAACAGCTGTCCTCTTCATCTCTTAAAATATCTATATATATAATTTGAACTGGTAATGGAAATTACGGGAAAACGGCTGAACGGATTTTAATAAATGACCCCTCATTTTGAAGCTTGGAACCCAAAGTTTTTCAGAAAAATAGTAGTTTTCAATGAAATGTTAATTTTCCTATATCATTTTCCTATTTTCCAAAATCCATCTGTCGTCAGTTTTGAGAATTCAGAATAAAACAAAACACACACTACAATAAACAATATTACAGGAAGGCCATGACCAGCAGGATTGCTGACATATTTAGAGCTCAAATTCAAATGGTTATTAAAAACTTTAAGGCTTCACTAAAAATAATTTACACGTCTGATTCTGTAGCGTGTAATTTCTGAGTACAGCTGTGTATTGGATATTAAAAACTACAAAACTTGAGGTAGTTTGATGACATTATTACCATTAGAAATGAAATATTATTATGCCATGATGAGACTATTTTTCATTAATTATATTACATATTATTAATGTTATATAGATGATATGAAAGTGAAACGTTTTCGGGTTATATAAGCAGATGTAGAGAATATCTTAAGTTAGATCATCATTTCTATAATTTACTGAATGGCGGCTATATAGTATATAATAATATTATTAAATATAAAATATTTTTATAGTTATTAATTAATCAAGTGGGGTTGGGTCTTTTTCATATATTTAATGGCTGTGTGGTGTAGATATTTATATGCGTGATTCTCTTCAGTATTGACTCGAGAGAGCGCAAAAATAAAAGTTCCTAAGGTTAAATAAGAGGCCTACAAAGTATTGTAGTCTCCTGATCATTTCAGCAAGATTTCTTAGTAGGATAAAATGATTTTACCCTCTACATTTCAAAGTAGTTCACGAAACATGCAGCAGCTATACCAAGATGCTATGTCTATTGTTCGAAAGCATGGCAAACCTGACATTTTTTTAACTTTCACTACAATACACAATGACCTGAAATAGCTATTGCTTTACTCCCACATGATTAACTCACTGATCGTCCTGACATTGGTACTTGCGTTTTCGCGTTCAAACTCAAAAACTGAACATGTATAGGTTCAAGAAAATGTATTTGGGATAAAAAAACCATTCAGAGGGATTATGTTTCATTATTATGGAAGCAAATAACTTTCACAACATCTGGTATTTTTCATTGAAAATAAATCTGAAAAATGTTTATTTGAATGTCTAATGAACTTAGTTTGCAGCAGTTGCTGCACAAGCCATTAGTATGGTAATAAAATGGTTTATAGATTTTACTTGGTATACTGATTTTATTCTGAAAATTTCAGAACAACTTTGCTGTACCTCATGGACGGGGAAATACACGTCAGAGACAACAAGCACAGCAAGTTGAACGCCCCCTGTGCCTTCCCACTGTGGACTTGACAGCTGGTGATCCACCTCTGGCCCCATTTCATACTCCCTTGAGAGGAAGAGGAAGAGGCAGAGGAGGAAGAGGCAGTCTGATGGGCAGGCATATGTGCCAAGTGTGTGACAAAGCCTTCTCTACACAAGAGATTCTCAATCGGCACATGGCCCTCCATCTTAGCTCTGAAAAATTGTCATACAGGTAGCTTTGGATATATTTGTAAAACTAGCTTACTTGTGTAAGAGCACTTGTATTACAGGTATGATACTCTCTGTTTGAGGGTAAGATTATCTCATTTGCGTCATTTTGTGACAGACCAGTGGCGGTGCGTCAATAAAAGCACAAGAGCACGTGAACACCTTGTTTCCATTAATGCACGACTAGTTTTATTATTTAATACCGTATTGGCGTAGTGGGGATGTATAATATCAGGATCGAGTATTTTAAACTTCCCGCATCTTGCATAAACTTCTTATGTAAACTTGGCAACATCCGTTCACGTACAAGCCGTGCTCTTTTCAAGAAGGTTACAGAAATTTCACGCATGCGCGGGAGAAAATTGTCTTTCGCTGGCCGCTTATGACTCGTCAAGAGCACAAAGCATAAAGTGAACAGTGAATCTATCCTACAGATGGCAGGTGCATCGATGCCTATCGTTTACGTGCTATATATCGAGGAGAAAAGTCTGTATTTTAGCCTGCAGGTGTCAGCATCTCACTGTCGGAACGTTTACTTTATGTCGATGTGTGTACAGTGCTGCTACGAGAGTGTAGTTTGTGAATTACTATACTTCAGTTTCGGCATATAGCATAGTTTGGCTTTCAAACACGTGCTGGCTGAATGTGATGGTGGTATGAATTTAAATATCTGTATGGTGGTGTATATTATTTAAGAATAATATTTACTGGCATGTATTTATAGTAATCAATCTATGCGAATGAGATTACAGTACTGGTATAGGCTATAGTGTATCAGTGTGTTGTGAATCAAAATAGAGTATATTACTGAACACACGCTTTTGTAAATTGTTTTATGTATTAATTTTTAACAGACGTAAACAATGAACTCTGTTCAAGTAATTTTGAAGAGTAAATAACTGGGTAAACTGGCTTTCCAGGAAAAATTGAAAATAAAAAGACTAGGTTTCGTTATTATTATTATTATTATTATTATTATTATTATTATTATTATTATTATTATTATTATTATATGTTGTTTTGAATTTATATACGGTTTTTTTCGACAGTGAAACATTTGAATCATGGCATTTCATATTAGGCTAAAAACGTAAGATTTCAAATTCTCTTCGATTTTGGAACACAAAATTGTGAACACACATAATATTTTATCACGAGCCACCACCATGACAGACATGTTTCGGCAACTGTTTATGAAAGTTTTAGAAATAGTTTCTTTCTTTCACAATGGTCTTCACAAGTGGAGTACAGAAAACCTTATAACTGTGAATATAGAAAAAACAAACTTTGAATTGTTCTCACTGAAACATTAGCATAAATTATAATAAGCACCCACTCAAAATGGTAGATGACGCTACATATGAGGGCTATTCAGAAATCAACTTCCGATTGGCCAAAAACATAGTCATCCTGTCTGACTCCAAAGCTGCAATCCAGTCCATCAGCTCAACTACAACCCCTAAAATGGAAAAAGTGAAAAAAAAATTCATTGCATGGTAAAATAAATTCAAATGCTAAATAAAAAAGTGGTCTTCCAATGGATCCTGGCCCACTGCGGACTGAATGGTAACAAGAAAGCAGATATGTTAGCAAAGAAAGGAACTTATATCAACTTAAAAACAAATTTCAAGTTCCCATATGAATCAATAAAGTGAGTCATAAAAAGAATAAGTTACAGTGAACAGGCAAAACATCAAAATTCAAAATGGAAAGAATCATTCAAAGATCCAAAACTAATTCCTGATTTACCTCGAAAATCTGCCGTGACCATGTTTAGATTGATTACTGGTCATGATTGCCTCAGTAAACACCTCCATCGTATTGGAGTACTGAATTCACCAAAAATGCTTACTGTGCACCAGAAAAGAGGACATGGAGATGGAGCACCTGGCTAATTGTGAAACTCTTAGGACATTTGTGGACCTTCCATCAAAATATTGGGAAGCAAGAAGGATGATGACTTCATTGTTAAATCCAGAGCATTAGATACACATACACACACACACACACTTCCGATTGGCTACGAAAAAAAAAAAAAAACAATGTTACAAACTATTTATTGCCTGGAAAACGTTCCTGGATAGTGACACTATTTTTCAACATAGTCCCCATCTAAATTCAAGCACTTGTCATAGCAAAGGACTACCTTGTGTATTTCTTCTTCATAAAAGGACACTGCCTTTGTACTCAGCCAGGTTTTCACTCCATCCATGAGCTCCTCATTGTCATTGAAGCGTTGAGTGACTAACCAGTTCTTCATCTTGGGAAAGAGGTGGTATTCACTCGGTGCCAAGTCTGGACTGTAGGGGGGATATTCGAAAATTTTCCATGTGTACTTGTCCAATAAAGCCTTTGTGCGAGCACCAGTATGGGGCCTTGCATTGTCATGGAGAAGAATGACATCCTTGGAGAGCAATCCGCTGCATTTGTTTTGGATTGTTCTCTGAAGCTTCTTTAGCGTTTCACAATACACATCTGCTGTTATTGTTGTCCCGGGCACCACAAACTCTGTCAACAATACTCCTTTTTGATCCCAAAAAACTTTAGTCATCATCTTTTGGTTTGAGAATGTTGTTGTTGTTTTCTAATGCCAGGTGTTTGACAATAAAGTCATTTGACCTCTTGCACTCCAATATTTTTCAAAGATATTATCATGCTCAGCCACTGAAGCACAGATTTTGAGGTGTTCCAAATCCATTTCTTGGTTTGAGTTGCATAATGGGCAGTTAGGGGACTGATATATTCCAATTCTATGCAGGTGTTTGGCCAAACAATCATGGCCTATTGCCAATCTAAATGCAGCTACAGACGATTTTCGTGGTAAATCGGGAATTAACTGTGGATTTTGATGCAGAGAGTTCCATTTTTTCCCTTGGGATTGTGTTATCAAATTTTGTTTGTTGAAGTCTAAGTATGTAGATTTAATAAATCTTTCCACAGAGTAATATGTAGATTTAGTAACAGGTCTGTAAGTAGCAGTGCTGCCCTTCTTTGCTAAAGCATCTGCATTCTCGTTTCCCAGGATTCCACAATGGGATGGTATCCATTGGAATACAATTATTTTATTGAGTGATATTAATTGAGAGAGCATTTTATTTATTTCTGCTGTTTGAGATGAAGGTGTGTGTTTAGAGACTATTGATAGAATAGCTGCTTTGGAGTCTGACAATATAACTACATTCTTAAATTTATTGATGTGGCATAGAAGATTCCTGAGACTTTCACTTATTGCAATGATTTCACCATCAAAACTTGTTGTTCCATATCCAAGAGATCTATAAAGTGAGAAGAGACAGCACGTAACACCTGCACCGGCACCTTGTTCTCTGGCGATCAAGGATCCGTCGGTGTATAAATGAAGCCAGTTTTGTGGAGGGTACCTAATATTAATTGTCTCTAAAGACAGTTGTTTCAGTATTTCAGTGTTTACTTCTGATTTCACTATTTCTTCTGTTAAATTTAGATTATATTCTATATTTAATAGAGTTAAAGGGTTTGGTTTAATTTGTAAGTTTTCTTTTAAATTCGGGATATTGATTTTCTGTTTTAATTCTTGAACAAGGGATATGAAACTTTTTTGAGTTTTCAATCTACAGAGAGGACTGTATGAATGCCAATTGTTTCCTGGTAATCTGGCAAGTTTTTCATATTGAATCAGTGCTTTTTCTTCTATTGTCATTTTGATGCTGTTAATATTGAGAATGTATGTTTGAATATTTTTGGTTTGTTCGGAGATTGAGTGTGCATCCATTGGTTTGACTGTTCTTTGATCTCAGCATTCACGAACTGCACCCATGTCTCATCTCCTGTCACAGTCTGTCCAGAAATTGATCACCATCATTGTGGTAATGCTGAAGGAACATCAAGGCCAAGGTCATTCTCTGAGCTTTATGCTAGTCAGTGAGATGACATCTACGTCAAGAGGGAAAACTCCTGCCAATATAACTGTAAAGGGCAACAATCAGCTTGGGATATATCAACAGTGTATTCCACAGCTGTGTAAAGTCAATTTTTGTGAATACTAGCGTCATCTCAGTTATTACGGTATGGAATCCATTTTGGTCCACATTTTTAATAATATTTCCGAGTGGGAAGAGAGAATTATTTTCAATATATATTTATCTTAGTGCAATTAAGGGAAAGATAAAATAACAGATGATAGGAGTTAAAGATTTCAATAATATTTAAAAACACGTAGTAGTAAGCTCCAGAATAGACTCCATTTGTAATGCGAGGGTTAAGCATTGTGACTTTTTCTTTTATTTACAACCAACAACACCCGACAACAGTGGTTATTACTCTCAACACAGGAACAATGCCAATTCACGACGTGCAAAATTAAGTAGCACAACAATGTAATTCTAATTATAATTAATGTCCACAATGCACTATGTGCAGAACGAATCTGTCAGTTCTCAGTTCACACTTCACTTGTCTAGGCTAGTTCTTCTAGCTTACCATTCAAGTTCACTGAGTGTCAAACTCAGGTCTCCCGACTGTGATTCACTGCACGTCGAACCCAGGTCTCCAGACTGCGGTTCACTGCACGTCGAATCCAGATCTCCCAACTGCGGTTCACTGCACGTCGAACCAGGTCTCCCAGCTGCGGTTCACTGTACATCGAACCTAGGTCTCTCAGCTGCGTCGCTCGCTTGCTTCCGAAGACTGACTTGCCCTGTCAGCAACTCACAGTTTTATTTATACCTCACACACATACTAGAAATTTCACTGCCACGCTGGTTCTAGAATATTCATGGGCGACCCGCATCTAGATGTTTCATTTGTCCCTGCTGTCACCGTAGCCTTCCCCCTCGCTCTGTATCTTGCGACCTTCTGGAGTTCCCATTTTGCCCTGCACTTTTCTCTTGCTAGATGCGTATGCACACTCCCCGACACAATCCAGAACGCGCCATTCTTCACAGTATTAAAATAATTTTAAACTCTTAACAGCAAGTGGAAGGTCTCAGATTCAATCCTATGTTGTAGCAGAATTTTTCTTTGTTGCCAGACTTCCAGAATGGCCCCAGAGTTCACTCAATCTCTGTCCTCAGAGGTAAAAAGACAGTTGGAGTGTGGTTCCGGCCATAATCTCATTCTAGTGCTGAGGTCATAAAAGCATGGAGTTCTTCCTCTGTGTCCTCCTGCTAAGTGCCTTCATGGCATCTGAAGAGGATACTTTTACCTTTACCTTAAAAGTTTGTTTTCAAATCTCAAATTCTCTCAGATGTTATGTGATAGTCCTTTTAATTTCTCATGATGAATTAATGCTTGTTCTTGCAATTCTTCTAGAACAAGCATTAATTACACTTAATTACAAAGCAAAGTTTCATATGGATTGTTCGAGGGCATGGAAGCTTATTCCAAAATTTGCGCTCAGTGCTGGACTTAGGCCTATATTACATTATCAAATTTCTTTGTCACAGAATATGATAACATTTTTGGTCAAATGTAAGATTTTGACTACATTACATTACACTATGTCAAAACTTTGATCATATCTTTCATCACAGTTATAATAATGGATCCACAATAGTTCTATGTTTGTTGTAACTCTAAAATATACACTAATGGTTATTGCATTAATACTAAAGAAGAAAGAAAGAAAGAAAAAATATATTTTGTCGGCTTACAGTGTAAACCTGCTAACCAACAAAAAGGGAATTTTACAGGGGAAACGAAAAACTGAGTATAAATTAACTCTGAAACTTTAGGACCAAATCCAAAGTACAGATGGTGAAGTTTCAAAGTTAATGTATACTCAGTTTTTGTTTCTCCTGTAAAATTTCCTTTTTGTTAGTTAGCAGGTTTACACTGTAAGCCGACAATTTGGGTTAGAAATTGGGGTAGGGAGGAAAGATATAAAAGAAATCCATGAACTCTACTGAGAGAACTTAAGTATCAAGATGCGAAATCCTATATATACTAAGTATTTAATAATGGATGATGAAACATTTCTTGTGGCTCATAATGTGATATTAAAAGTTTTGTGGTTTTCACAGACCATGTGTACTTAATGTCCGCCATTTTCTTTCTTCTCAGTCACAGATTTTATCAAAGGTATGATGATGACCATAACTTTTATCACAGAACTATGTCACAGCTAGAAGTGGTCATATATGCTGCGAGGCATGTTCTTAAAGTAAGTTCCAAAAGGGTGTAGTAAGTAAACGGGAAGATATTTACAAACCACTTTTGTTGCATTGTATTCCCCACACTTCAATTACTTCTCAACGTAATCTCCATCATTACTGAGGCATTTATCGAGTCGTGGCACAAGTCTTTCTATCCCCTCATTGTAGAATTCGCCCGCCTGCGATGCGAACCACTCCCGCACTGCTGTTTTCACTTCATCGTCGCCATCAAAACGTAGACCACCGAGGAACTTCTTGAGGTGCAGGAAGAGATAAAAGTCACTCGGAGCCAAATCTGGGCTGTAGGGGGGATGGTCAATTTGTTCCCAGCCAAATTTCGAGATGAGATTTTGGGTGTCACGAGCTGTGTGTGGCCGAGCGTTGTCATGAAGCAACACAACTCCGTCGGTCAGCATCCCACATCTCTTGTTCTGAATTGCGCGACTGAGCTTCTTCAAGGTCTGACAATAGGTTTCTCTATTAATGGTTTCACCCCAAGGCAAGAATTCGATGAGTAGGACTCCTCTTCTATCCCAAAAAACAATGCACATGATCTTGCATGTTGACATGGTTTGTTTGAATTTCTTTTCCCTTGGCGATGCAGTGTGCCTCCATTCCATGGACTCCTGCTTCAATTCAGGTGTCATGTGAGATACCCAAGTCTCGTCACCTGTCACGATATGGTCAAGAAACTCATTGCCTTGCTCACTGTAACGTGTGAGAAAGTTCAATGCACTGGAAGCTCGTTTGGTCTGTGTTCCTCAGTGAGCATCTTGGGTACCCAATTTTCGATATCGTAATCGATCTGTCACAATTTTGTGGAAAATTCAAGGAAAGTGAAGAAATTGTGAACCTCCTGTCCTCATGAATTTTTTCATCGACAGCACACACCAAATCGTCATTGATCAAAGATGGCTGACCAGTATGCTGCTTGTCATGCACAGAGACGTGGCCCTCGTTGAACTTCCTAACCCATCTTTTGACCATTCCATCTCTAATGGCATCATCACCATACACCTCACAAAGTTGACGATGAATGTCAGCTGGTTTGATGTTTCTCGCATTCAAGAAACGGATAACAGACTGCATCTCACAGTCAGTGGGGTGCTCGATCACTTTAAACATTTCAACTGATCACAACTAACCACACACACGGACTGAAGCTCTGAAACTGCATGCACAGCTTGCCTGAGACTGAAGAAGAAAACACGCATGCGCAAAATAATGATTGCAGCAATGCGACGGCTATAATTGAAAATGGAACTTACTTTAAGAACACGCCTCGTATATTACACTGTAAAAGATTTTATCATATATATTTTATCAAACTTCTGTGGCACAGAAATTTGGTAGTGTAATATAGGCCTTATTGGTACGATAAATCAGGTGATTCGCTTTCTTGTTCTTCTTGTTTTTTGTTGTTCTTCCACTATTATACTGCAAGGACGACCTTATCTTGACATGTTTTCTGAATCAACAAAACGCCTATCGTTTAGTATGCTTCCCATTCGGGAATTGTTGAGACGTTGCTGCTTCAAATGGACCTTAAAGGTAAGCGTTCACTACATCGTATCACACTCCTTGTACGAATCGCACGCAACGGATATTTTAAGTGCAGTGCGTTCACTGTAACGGCTTCACCTCATCGCCTCATCAGATTCCCCTATCAACTGTTTAAAACATGACGTCGTACGATATTGACATTACTGAAAGCAGAGGAGTTGAGGTTAGGTCTATTAATTACGTCTGTTAGCGAATAAGAATTTGTAATTGCTTCATGCATCTTAATTAAAGAGGAAGAAACGAAAGAAATATTGGTTACATAATATATTTGCAAGAAACGACTTGATTACTATAATGGGAACGCCTCAAATTATATAATTCTTTGCAATTTTCTACACGCGAAATAAGTTTTCCGTCTGCCATTTTGGCGCGACACTGAACATGGCACAACATAATAGTAACAGTTGACCAACTAAAATTGATTTATTAAAGAAGGCCATGATTGCACGCATAGGAAAAGTTGCCCATCCGAGAAATGTGGACAGATTTGCCGACAGGCGATGCGTCCGATACGATGTAGTGAACGCGGTTACATAACAATTACAGCAAAGATAGTCTTTTTCTGATCTGTGCGATTCGTCCGATGTGTGCGATACGATGTAGTGAACACTTACCTTTATGTCATCCTCCATGTTGGTTTACCTTCTATTGAGTAATGATGTATTTGCTTTTGTTTCAGATGCGATCTCTGCTCTGCTGAGTACCCAAATAAACAAGGCTTGTCTCGACACAAGCAGATGTTCCACAGAGAAACAGCCTTGCTGCCTGACTCTGAGCAGGTCATACCAGTTGTAGATCTGAATTCATCACTCGCCGTGGACAAACTAATAAATCTGGGGGTGTGTCACTACATTTCTCTCTCAGAGCTTAAAAGACTACCTGGAGGCTGCTTTGGGTTATCAGTAATTCCTGTGCTGGGATTACAAAACTCTGCAGTGTACAACATGGGAAGTACTCCGGTGTTCAGTTTAGGTCCTGTCAAACCACTAGACAGATAGGATTGTTGTTACCGTTTTTGACTAAGGATGGATGTTTCACAGATTAAGAGGAGGAAGGTTATTTATTTTTCCTGGTCGTAAGTGATTTTTATTGTTGTGTTATCCTTTTCAATTACTTTCTTTTTATTTATTTATTTTTTTCACTTGTTTAATTTGGGTTTTCAATTTTTATGATTGGAAATGCAGTTAGGATTTTTAAATCCTGTTAGAGAAAAATCTTGTCTTAGACACCAGTCTATAGGGTGACGTACAATTTATTTTAAGTTATAGTGCAATATATAGACATAATTTATATAGTGCTGATTGACTTCGCACAACTACTCAGTCAATTGTCAACGAATTATTATCATTAAAGTTCACATTGCATATCGTGAATTATGTCAACAAGGTTTGGAGTTAAACTTCATTAGAGACGGGATGTCAGTGCATTATCAAATTCCCAAACTTACACAATGAATGAAGTAGAACATAAAAATATGTACTATTATAAATTTTTTTCTCATTCTGCATACTTTGCTTCATTTTCTATTGGCACACTGCAACAGCTACGTGTGATCCAACTCTCCTGATGTTTGGGGCGTGTTTACTTATACGGCAATAGCCAGTAGCTACAGTGCTGCGTTGTCCTGTACAGACATTCATTGACGTCACTTGTGAAAATAATACATGCACTCTGACAGTTCTTCGTGATAGGGTCTCTATACTTGTTTTTTTGAAAGATGGGACATCACAAGAGCGTTGCGATCGGAAAAACAACTGAATGTCATATAGCATGGTAGGCCTGTTGCTATGGTAACAACGGTTGAGTTGCCAAACTTACGGTTCTCACGTGGCGAGTGCTTAATAGCTCTCTTGGCGACATTTATTGTGCACACAATGTTAGCATTGGTACGTTTCGTCTTTGATTCTCCGTAGGTTTTTGTATTGTTTTCTTACTTTCGCGTCAATTGTCAATGAATGTTTTAACGTCAGCCATCTTAACGTCAATTGATACCTTCCATCAGCTGGTAGCGTGGCAGTCCATATTGGCAACATAGCACTGTAGTTCCAAGTTCGGCCGCTTAACTGTCATGCCCCATCTTTCAAAAAAACAAGTATACATGTAATTAGGTTGAATGACATTATTTTTCTGAATATGTAGAAACAAGAATCTCATTTCTATTTCAAGCGGTTCGAATTTTATGCATCTTAATCCCGTCCCAGCAGATTCTTGAATTTTATGATCTTCCAGGACTAATGTTTACACAGATATATGCCGATAAGAAAACCTTTTGAAGCACCAAGACATCCAAGACTATTAAAGGCTGATTCACAATAAACCGGGAACGAAAACGAGAACGGAAATATTGTTAAAATGTATTTAGATGTGAGTATTCACAATTAACTATTTTGAATCTTCTCATTTAAATACATTTATTTTAACATTTCCGTTCTCGTTCTCGTTGTCGTTTCCGTTCCCAGTTTATTGTGAATCAGCCATAACTGTAAACAGTATACTTCAGCAACATAAACATCTGATAAAAAGTAATTATGAAACGAGAGCCGAGAATGCTAGTTCGATTTCTGTTTGCATTGTGTGTAGGTATTTGATGTGCTTTGTGTCTTTCAGTGAAATCAATAATTCGTTTGTAATAACCATTATCAGTTTATTACTTTATTTGCTTATTAGGAGTATAAAATTCAATTATGTCATTCAGAAAGTTCAGTACTACTGAAAGTATTAGATCCAGTGGATATAGTTGCAAAGGTCGGAAAATTATATTTAATGTTTACAGTTTCTTCAGAAAATATTCGTCCGAAGAAAACCATAAAAATCTTAACATTTCTGAGTGTTAAGAACTAGCTGCTGAGGCGTGTTCAATAAGTGTATCAGTGTTACGTGTATGCAGAGAAATGCAAAAAGCGGAAACACATATACCTAAAAGAGTGACGAATTTAGATTTAAATGACTTCAAAAACATACCATTCGCTTTTCCTCTGGAATTGCAAACATCACTAATTTAAAGAAATGATTTTTATAGTATTATTGATTGTTGTATGAATATATTATTTATTTTTGTATTAAACTGTTTTCTTATTGAGAACGGAATCTGTTTTCAATATTGGCCGCCCATCCCTCCCGCCATACGAGTTCGGTGTACGTTTGACAACATCGTGCTTGCATGTTATTGGCTCTCGTGAAACGTCATGAGATTTGGATTCCACTGTAGTAACATCTCTAAATGTTCTTCTGTCAGATTTGTGCGTTTGTCTGTTAAAATGTTTTTATACACAGAAAATAGTCTTTTCATTTCATAGGACTTTATTGGCACAAACTTTAATGAAGATAACAAATTCCACAATTTGGGACATCTGGCCGAAATCTACGGCTGACCACTAGGATCCAGAATACAAAGCAGAGGTTAAATGAAAAATACAATATGATTGCGGAGAGAATACGGAACAATGATAAATTAAAAAATAAAGCACAATTTGATTTCGGAGAAACATGAGATGAAAATACATTGAAGAGTAATGAGATGAAGTGAAAAAAAAAATTACATACTATTATACAAGTGATTGTGTAAAATGGATAATGAATCTCTCAACACCATTAGACAAATTTTGTTAATGCCCTCATTAGAAAATTTAAGAGAAAGGAGAATGGTTTTGGTTAACTTAAATGAAGTTCCCCTAGCGCCAAAAAGAAGTCCTTTCACTTCCCGTGTATTAATATTCATTTTGTAACTCTCACTGAAGTGAGGAATACATGGGTTGTAAATAGACTTCTTTTCATTGTTAACATTGTTGGCTTGTTGATCATCCTTCTCGAAACGGATAGTGGGGTCAAGAATGAGGCTTCTTTGATTCCGGCGATCGATGGCTATAATGTCTGCTCTTCTCGTTGACCCATTCTCAGCCAAGCAGTGCACTTCTTCGTAAACCTCCCACTTTGCCTTCCGAAGAGTGGTTGCGATGGAGCTTCTCACTTTATGGTGGTGATTGTTCCTCAGTAGTTCTCCTTTAGGGCAATAACCCAAAACATGCCCAAGGGTTTCTACTTCGCTGCATCCTGGATGACGACACTTTGTGTCAGGTCAAGCTCAGGATTTTTAGTATTTTCGCCACACACAATCTTCTTTACTAATAGAAAGGACTTCATAGTCTTGATTTGTATTAATCACATCTTTTTATGGCTTTTCTTTGGGCTGCCATGGTGATCTAGTGCGTAGAGCGCTGGATTTATAATCTGTGAGCCCACATTCGATCCCTGGTATATCCCTGATTGATAACTTGCGTTGGGCAAGCCTGTGATCCAGGTAACACAGGGGTTTTTTCCGGGATGTCCGGTTCCTCTGTGGCATCCCAACAAATGTCCATCTTTATCTTGTTTCATTGTGGGTGTAGTGTAGACCAGCCTCCTATGGCGCACCCTGGGCAGTGACCATGTCTGTAATTTGGTCTACACAATCGATCATCAAAGAATGCAAATCTAGTCTTTCAGGTGAAGCTCCCTGTAAAGCAGATTTGAATAATTTCAAGGGAAAAAATTGTTCCGGGGCCGGATATCGATCCTGGGACCTCTGGTTGAACGTACCAGCGCTCTACCACTGAGCTACCCGGGAACTCCACCCGACACCGTCTCAACTTTTCCCTTTATATCCACACAACTCGCGTGGGCTGACGAAACGCCAGAGACCCACAACGAGTGCACACAATCTCTGTGTGACTTGGAATTGTGGTTTTCTGTTAACGTACACAGTAACGTATATACTTCATTTCTCACACTAGTTTATTAAAAAAGGTCGGACTGTAAAGAAAATAACTATCGCAATTTTCATATTTTAAGATTCCCTGCAGATTATACAATTTCATTTATACCACTTAGGATGTATTCATTAAGGATATGCTAATTTTATATATGTTACTGTGTACGTTAACAGAAAACCACAATTCCAAGTCACACAGAGATTGTGTGCACTCGTTGTGGGTCTCTGGCGTTTCGTCAGCCCACGCGAGTTGTGTGGATATAAAGGGAAAAGTTGAGACGGTGTCGGGTGGAGTTCCCAGGTAGCTCAGTGGTAGAGCGCTGGTACGTTCAACCAGAGGTCCCGGGATCGATACCCGGCCCCGGAACAATTTTTCCCTTGAAATCGATCATCAAAGAAGTTCATAATTGTGGAGTTACGGTTTTCTGCAAAACTTTACAGGAAACCAAATGAGGCGACTTGGTTCATCCTCACTTTACTTGCCAAGTAATCAGATTTGCAACATGCTGATCCATGTAATCTGTGGTTCCGTCAATAAAAGTTCATATGTTTGAATTTCTCAAGTCCTCGCGAATTTCATTAAATTCGTGTTAGGAAATTAAGAGATTTTCTGTTCTTCACTCATGTGAAATTATTTATTTTTACATCATGAAAAGAATGCAATGTTTGTTTATTTTCAAATAGAAAAATAAATTCAGTAAAATTAGAATAATTGTTGTTTTAGTACAGTAAATGTGTTGTATTCTTTACTGTATTATCTCAGAAGATAATTTTTTCGCAATGTTGAGAGATGTGAGATATACAGTGAAGTTTTGTGATTTTCTAAAAGTTCGTCTGAAGCTGGATTTTGCAGTTTTTCCAGTAGTATGTTTACTCCTACCCAAGCATCACATAAATCCATGGAAGACATAACTCGGTGAAAAAATTTAACTTGATGTACCTGATTTCTTTTTATGTATTTCAGTGATGCGTGACATAGAAGTAATATGCTGGTAAACTTGAAACTTTGTAGAACATTTACAGTACCTGGCCACATTATTATAATCACTCATATTTTTACTATACTTTACATATTACTTCCTCATTTGAACTCTGGTTTCCTTTCTTAAGCAGAATTCACATTACATATTTAATTTTTAAACAATATTAAGTAAAATTACCATTATAACAATGTTAATTCAGAAATATTGATGAATAACCAACCACACCTCAATTTTTACAGAAATTTCTGTATTTCATACGACCTCCTTTGGCTTTAATTACAGCTTCAATTCTCTTTGGCATGCTTACAATACACTTCTGTATTATTTCCTGCATCCTCTCATTGTGATTCCAAACATGTATCAGCCTTTCAATAAATCGAACTCTGGTAGTAATAAATTCTTTTGCCATCTCTCTTTTTACCAAGGCCGAGACGTTCTCAAAGGGATTCAAGTCCGGTGAGTTTCCTGGCCATGACAAAAGTGGAATGTTTTTGGAAGCCAGAAACGTTTTGACTCTCCTAGCAGTGTGGCAAGGTGCACCATCATGCATAAAAATATATTTCTCCCCATTTGGGAACCATTCGTTCAGCTGAGGGCTAAGCCTGTTTTCCAATACTGTACCTGGATATATTGATCTTGTTTCATTGTTCCCTGAACAATGCAGAGTCGTCCTGAACCTTTGCCTGATATCACAGACCATATCATGACTGATATTGGGTGTTTAACTGTGTTAACCAGGCATCCAGGAGCAAAATTTTCTCCCTCAAATGAGGAAGTAATATGTAAAGTATAGTAAAAATGTGAGTGATTATAATAATGCGGCCAGGTACTGTAATCTGAGGAATGGGATTATTATGATGATTTAGATAATAAGTTCTCTAGTAAATGAAGTTCCTAATCTAAAAATAGAATTTAGTTGATTGATATTCATAAAAGTAAAGTTATGTTTTGCATATACAGTAGAACTTGGTTATAACGTCATCCAAGGGACCTTGAAAATTATGTTTTTTTAAACAAGTTGTAGTAACCGACATTCATATTATCAGTCTAGTGAGGTGGAAAATGAAATAGTAATATGCGTTACAAGAGCGGTATGTTGAAGTTTTCATGTTCAGGAAAAGTTTGAAAAAGCGAAACGTAGTTGAGCTTTTTTAATTTCCGAGAATTGAAAGAAAACATACCGCTCGTGTATCGTACATTATTTTGTGCGAAGATCGTTTATTACATACCTGAAAGAGGAATTTCTAATTAGTTGCAATGAAATCTCCATCTTGGTTTCTGTTCAATGACGGCAATTTTTGAAAACAAAAATATCTATGTTCAACATTGTTGCTTTAAAATGTTTTCTGTGTTTACTGTACTCCAGCAGGCCGTGATATATGTCTGTCTTTTTTTTCCCCCAGTCTATAAATGCGAACTTAAAACAAACGGCTTCCTTAATGTTACATGCATCACTAAATGCAGTAACTTTAGTGGAGTTGTAGAGTTTACTTAATTTTTGCAAATATTTAAAAATAATAATTAACAGTGCAATTTAGGTGAAATTGCAGTGGTAAGTTTCCAATTTATAATTATTACTATATTGAACATCTCTAAAAATAATATGTTAAAAGCCTAAAGCAGTAAAATGAATATGTCACTTAAGCGGTAAGAAGAGGGAAATTGTTGTGTGTTCAGTTGGGAATACTGAATGTGGAATTTTAGACTTACCGCAGGTTGGTTTTGTGCGGAAACCAAGCAAATACGCACGATCTCGCACAAAATAATAAACATAATTAGGCTTATTTTAGATTTATGTATTCACTTTTAAGCATACCTTGAACACAATAAAATACACGTTCAATTATAAATACAGTATTCTGTATTAAAACAGTTTGTTCATTACTCACCATACTTCTTTACTTAGGAGTGAAGTAATCAGTCATTTTACTCTGTTGGTCCCTACTTGCCCAATATACACTTTCTAAATTACATTTTATGTTCATTATTTCAGTTGCAATTTCACTGCTCCCTCCTCTAGCTTCATAGAAATGTTCACAATTGAAGACCGTTTTTGCAAAACTTGCTAACTGCAAAATTTTCAAAATTGAGATTTTGGTGGATTAGTTAACGTAAGGCAGGCCTCTACATGATGTTAAAGGCTTCTTAGGAAAATCTTATTATTGCCTTCACAGTAGTGTGTTAAAGTGTGATTGTTTTTTCAAAACTTGCTTTCTGCTATCTGAGAGTTGTAGCAAAACTTGCAGTTATTTCAGTTTTCTGTCTCTCCTATAAAATTTAGTTTTTACAGTTAGCAAGTTTTGCAAAAACGGTCCTCAATTATTCTAATGGCTTCTAAAGTGTCACTCACTTCTTTTAGTGGCCATACTGCGTTAAAATGCCTGCATGCACTTAGTGAAAACTTCCTGTCGAAACTGACCACACGCAGGTATACCATTAATACCGCGTGAATTCGGGCAGGTTACAATGGGATGGGGAATCTGGCTGCATTCCAGAGGTCTATGATAGAAGGGAACAGTAAAGGATTTGCAGATTTCAGCAAAATGTTTCTTAAAATACTTTGGTTCTTAGAAAATTGTATTCCAAACTGAGGTTGAAAATGACGTTATATGCGAGGTAGATGTTTGTCGTATTAAGCAAGGTAGAAAAGCATATGAGCCATTCATAACAAAAGTGGTGTAAGTCAAAATTGGATAATGAGGTTTAAAGTAAAAATTCTGTAAAATACAGAGCAAAGTGGCAATTAATATGTCGTTCTTGCTATCCACTGACTACTAATAGTTTAAATAAAGTGAATATTAATTGCTAGTTTGTGCTGTATTTTCAGAATATTTACTTCAACCCTCATTACCCATTCTTGACTTACACCACTTCTGCTCTGAATGGCTCATATATCTTATGAGGAATTAATTATTTGACGTTATAGGCGAGGTGTAGTACAAAATGAGGTCACTATAACCAGCTTATACTGTATATTTTTCAGACCAAGCCAAAAAGTACAGGATATTCAGAATATTCTGTCCAAACAAATAATATGATGCAGCAAGAATGTTTTATTGCAGCAATCAGAGAAGACTAATTTCCCATCTGTTCTAATATATTCCTTCTCTTTAATCCATTGTGCTGTAAGTTCACTTCTTGCATCCTCGAACTGAAGTTATAGTAACACTTCGTATAATCACAATCAATATCGTACACTAAGGTTACCAGACACTTCTGTTTTCCGGGGAAAGACCCCAAATTTTGCTGTTTATCTCCAGATAAAATTCGTCCCCAGAATCTCTCCAGATTTAATAATTTGTTCCCAGATATCCCTGGATTTTCAGTGTTAATTTATTATTACTGTGGTTTAATTCGGTAATGATTTCTGTTTATTATGATTCCATCATTCTCCACTTCTCTCAATGCAGCTGCATTTTAATCATTAGTGACCCAGCTGAATATATAGATCTGTTTTTGTCTTAGACGTTGCCAGTGGCACGTCATATGGAGTTGAAGCATATAGCATAAAAGATAAAAAAGAAGATGATGGTAATGATAACGATGACCCCAATGCTTGGTTAATGATTCGTCTAACAAAGTAAAATGTTTAGTTATATTACTGGGTATAATTTCAAAGCAGTGTTTCTTCAGATTATGATGCGAAATTTCACAGGTTCAGATACTTAAAAAATATTGAGTAAGATATGTTGATATAATAATTTTTATATATGAAAGTAGCATATTATAAAAAAAAAAAAAAAAAAAGAGAGAGAGAGAGAGAGAGAGAGAGGGAAAGAAAACGAAAGAATGAACATAATCTCGTGTCACTAATTATTTCGATTCGTACAATGCATGTTTTTCTGTGATATAAATATTGACAGTATTGCAGTTTTTACAACCTTATTGATGATTTATTAATTACATTAATCATACGAAACTTAAGCCACATTAAAAAGCTTGTTGCTTAAAAATTGATTAATGTATAAACTTACATGTCTATTTTCCATACATTTACTGTTTTCTTTTACTATCTGTGTATTTAATATTTATCCTATCTTCCATCGTTTTCCTGTTGAATGTTTATTCATTGTAATTTTTTTTTTAATGTTTAGTAAGCTATTGTTACTGATACATTCTGAAGTACAAAGTGAAACATCCACTCTGAGTCATGTTTTAACCTGTATGTGATAGTGATAAGGTTACATGCAGTTAGAACAACGAGAGTACTTGAAGTACATGTACAAAAGAGTTTTATCAAACTCTCTTGCTATTCCATTGATATATATGATATAAGTATTATATATTGCCATATTTTTGTTGATATAAAAAGAAGCAGTTTATGATTGGCTACAAGCATATTTTTATATCTTCCTGTGATATTTTTACTAGCAGTTAAATTTAAACATCAGCAGAGGTCTCAAAACATTTATATATATAATGTCACACTTTACACTTGAGAGAGCCTGTGTTATGTGCCATGAGTACACTGCTCCGTCTATATAGAAGGAAGTCAGTGTTCATCTAATTAGATATAAAACACGGAGCAAGTCCCCTACAATCGCCAAGCATCATGATTAGGTATAGTCTGGTTTTGGTAGACAATGAAAATCGAGGAATGTTATGGACAGGAAAACATCGATCATACAATAATGAGTATTTAAGAGTTGTTCATTCCTTATAATAAGTGAATCTGATATAACATTAATACAAATTAATTTTATTTTCTAGAATATATCTACCTATAAAATATAATAATAAATAAATACATGAATAAATGAGCAAATAAATAAATACATAAGTAAATAAATAAATAAATAAGCAAGTAAGTCAAGCAAACAAATAAATAAATAAATAAGCCAAGCAAACATATAAATATATATGTAAGTAAATGAATAAGTTAAATGAATGAATAAATAAAACATACATAAGTAAATAAGCAAGCAAGCCATGCAAACAAATAAATAAATCAATTACTTACTACTTACTGGCTTTTAAGGAACCCGGAGGTTCATTGCTGCCCTCACATCCCACCATTTGTCCCTATCCTAACCAACATTAATCCAGTCTCTACCATCATACCCCACCTCCCTCAAATCCATTTTAATATCTTCCCATCTACGTCTCGGCCTCCCTAAAGGTCTTTTTCCCTCCAGCCTCCCAACTAACATTCTACATGCATTTCTGGATTCGCCCATAAGTGCTACATGCCCTGTCCATCTCAAACGTCTGGATTTAATGTTCCTAATTATGTCAGGTGAAGAATACAGTGCGTGCAGTTCTGTATTGTGTAACTTTCTCCATTCTCCTGTAACTTCATCCCTCTTAGCCCCAAATATTTTCCTAAGAACCTTATTCTCAAACACCCTTAATCTCTGTTCCTCTCAATAAATAATCAATATACATAAATTAAATGAATGAATAAATCATTGATTAAATAAATTAGTAAATAAATAAGCAAGCCAAGCAAATAAATAAATACATAAATAAATAAGCAAGCCAAGCAAACATATAAATATATACATAAGTAAATGAATAACTAAGTTAAATGAATGAATAAATAAAACATACAGAAGTAAATAAGCAAGCAAGCCATGCAAACAAATAAATCAATACATAAAGTAAATGAATGAATAAATCATTGATTAAATAAATTAGTAAATAAATGAATGAATAAATAAATAAGCAAGCAAGCTAGCCGAGAAAACAAATAAATAAATAAATACATAAGTAAATAAATAAGTAAATGAATAACTAAATGAATATTACCTTAAAGTCTCCAGCAACATCCTTAATATTTGCGCCATCTTCTAGGCATTGAATAATATTTACTTTGTCAGAAATACTAAGACGTAAACATTTTGTGCCATGATGCCTTACCAGTATGCAGGGTCTTGGATTCTCGTCACAGCAACAGACCACGTTGTACTGTTTCTTGCTTTCTTTATATTCAGACGCATTCTACTAAATCGACGGAGCAGTGTACGTTAAAAAGTGCGCCTTCTCAAAGTGGCATTGGAAATGTCTAATCATCCCTGCTTAGTGAGACTGTGAGTGTTTCTCTTAGTAATATAATAAGTGATTTACAGGAACTATTGTAATAGTATTTATATAGAACATAAGTTTTGTACTTTTTTATTAAGATATAGTTATTTTATTTTCATATCACCATATTGAGAATATTGTTCTGATTCTTTGATGTTCAATTAATGGTTATCTGTGTTGCAATAAGAAAAATTAAAATAAATACTTTTCTGGAAACAAGAAGGAATTTTGTTAATGTTATTTTTAATTGGTTTATTTTATTCTTCTTCTTCTTTGGCACTACGGCCCTTGTAGTCTAGCCTTGGCCTCCCTTAGGATCTTGGTCCATTCCTGTCCAACTAGAGCCTTCTGCCTCCATCTTCTCATGCCTAGAGTCCTTAAATCGTCCTCCACTCCATCCAACCATCTTAGTTTCTGTCTGCCAATATTGCGCCCGCCTTCTGGTTTTGTGTTTAGAATCTTTTTTGATATTCTCTGATCATTCATCCTGATTACATGTCCTAACCATTCCAACCTACGGGCTTTGATTTCAGCAACAATATCTGGAGATTTATATTGAGTTTTCAGTTCTGTATTATATCTAATTCTCCAGTGCCCATTCTCATATTTAGGACCATAGATTTTCCTTAGAATTTTTCTTTCCCTTGTCATCAGTTGTTGTTCCATTTTCTTCGACAGAGTCCAAGTTTCACTGCCATAAAGCACAATTGGTCTTACGACTGTTTTATATAATGTAAGTTTTGCTTTTTTACTTATGCATCTTGCTCTCAAAGTTTTGTTAAGGACTCTATCCGCATCTGCAGTGTTTTCTTGGGTTATTCTCATATATTTAGTTTTCTCTTTATTAATTTTTAACCCCATTTGCTCTGCTTCTATTTGAATTTAGGTTATTATTTCATTTAGCACTCCAAGAGATTTACTCATGACCACAATATCATCTGCATAGGCCATGCACTGTCTGGTCCTATTAAATATGGTACCATTAAAATTTATATCGATGTTCCTAATGACTTTTTCAAGGCCGATGTTAAACAGAATTGTAGATAAGGAGTCTCCTTGCCTCACCCCATTTACTGTTAAGAATTTATCAGATAGTTTTGTTTGTATCTTTACCTTATTATATGTTTTGGAGAGGGTTATTTTTGTTAAATTTACCAATTTGGTAGGGATACCAAATTCTCTCATAGACTCCAGCATTTTAAATCGATTCATGTTACCAAATGCTGTTTAAAGTCTATAAAAAGCATATGTATGGGGATATTATATTCACTTGTCTTCTCTAAACACTGATTGTGAATATGTGATCAGTTGTACTTCGTCCTTGCCTAGGTTTATTTTATTACACAGTATCAACTGCTTTCGTTATCTAGCATCTGAATGAAATGAAGATGATAATGCCAGCAAAATAAGTCCAGGGTCCAGCGCCAGAAGTTACCTAGCATTTGCTGTTAGTGAGTTGAGGGAAAACCCTGGAAAAAACCTCAACCAGGTAACTTGTCCCAACCAGGATTTGAACCTGTGCCTGCTTGTTTCATGGTCAGGCATACTAACCCTTACTCCACAGTGGTGGACTAGTGAATGTTGATGACTAGTTCACTTACAATAATTGTACCGCATTTCTTAATTTGCAAGTGTCTGAGATGAAAATGCGAATCCAAGAAGTATGCAGAAATATGTTAGAGTGAAACAACAAAGTCGAGTAAAATTAAATTCACAGAGCAGTAACATATTCACAAACATTATGGGGGTGGATTAATATCACTCAATAAAAGAATTGTATTCCAATGGATACCATCCCATTGTGGAATCCTGGGAAACAAGAATGCGGATGCTTTAGCAAAGAAGGGCAGCACTGCTACTTACAGACCTGTTACTAAATCTACGTATTACTCTGTGAAAAGATTTATTAAATCTACATACTTAGACTTCAACAAACAAAATTTGATAACACAATCTCAAGGGAAAAAATGGAACTCTCTGCATCAAAATCCACAGTTAATTCCCGATTTACCACGAAAATCGTCTGTAGCTGCATTTTGATTGGCAACAGGCCATGATTGTTTGGCCAAACACCTGCATAGAATTGGAATATATCAGTCCCCTAACTGCCCATTGTGCAACTCAAACCAAGAAATGGATTCGGAACACCTCAAAATCTGTGCTTCAGTGGCTGGCCATGATAATATCTTTGAAAAATATTGGAGTGCAAGAGGTCAAATGACTTTATTGTCAAACGCCTGGCATTAGAAAACAACAACATTATGGGGGTGGGATGAGTCAGGGGCGGCCCATCCTTATGTGCTACAGTGCTACAGCACAATGATAATTTTTGCTCAAATAATGTATTTGCAATACCATAGTACTTGATCTGCCATTTCACAATTTCCCATGGTTATGTTCACTATGCGTTATAGAGTGTTTAGTCTTCGCTCTTCGCTCTTTGGTGCCTCAGGCGGTACGTTGTGCTACTCAGAACTCTACATGAGAATGTAGACAACTAATGCACATGTGCGAAGCTGAAATCACTGCTCTGATTGGCTATTTTTACGCGGGGAAGTGCTGTAGTCAGCTTCAGCACAACACAGCTTGGCGATTACAAAAGTAAAGCATAACGAAAGAATGCTTGTTTGTGGAAGAGCTCGGAACTATGTACAATGTGTTTGGTAATTCAAGTGTCCGACCGCTGCTGCCATCTACCTGGTTTTTGAGGTACCTCAAGAATCAGTCAGTCCAGAAAATTGAAGCTAAGGAATTATGTGACAGTATAATTCAGGAAACTACTTATCGTTTCAGTCTTTAACCTACCTAGACGCAACAAAATTGTTAAACAGCAAATTTTTTGACAATTTTTCGCATAATTTTCCAGAACGCGTACTTGAAGTTGCTGTCAACAGCTATACTGTACTGAACAAAAGAGTGTTAAAGACACAACTTGGAGTTCTATATGGAAGACCCGACTTCCGAAATATAGATGTCGGTTCATTGTTACAATACATAGCCTCCGACAATTCACAGGATCCATTCTGTGAAGTAACGAAGTTGTTAAATATTTTGGTTACAACACCAATGATCACTGCTGAGCCAGAAAGATGTTTTTCTTTCTTTAAACGCATAAAAACGTTTTTAAGGAACACTATGTCCCAGGATCGCCTCACTGCTCTTGCAATACTGTCAATAGAAAATAGTATGATGTCCAAGTTGAAGGGTTTAACACCAGGGTAATTGACAAGTTCTGCAGAAGGAAGGAATGTCGTATGGACTTCATATTTCCTCACTAGGCGAGTCTCAAATTAAGATAAATATAAGTGTATACAGTAGGCCGATATAGAGATTGTAGCACACTCATTATTTTGACCACCAGCCGCTACTGGGTGAGTGGTAAGCATTATTGTCGGTATTTGTAAGAAACAGGCTTGACTAGGCTTCCTGAGAGCCAGACTTAGAACAGATTAGTCTTTCATAGTGTGCCCTAGACATGCGATGATTATCAAGTCTGACAGACGGGCCATCCTGCCTCAGCTTTGGCACAAGAAGTACGTAAAGATTAATTTTTGGTCCTACAGAATGTGTCTGTTACGGTAACAATGATTATTAGAGGAGAAAAATTTGCTCCTGCACCAGGGATCGAACCCGGATCCTTGGTTTACGTACCAAGTGCTCTAACCACTGAGCTACGCCGAAGTTCCACAGCACCGGATCGAATCTCTCTCTCCTCTAGTGTTCTTCCCTTTGTCGCCTGACTCCAAATTCGACATATAATATGTTGACATATATATTAAGTCAACTGCCACAAGGAGCGCACTCAACTGAGTGACTTGGTGGCCGGGATTCCACAGTAATATGCACTGTTGGGCGAAGAAGATATTGTGAATCGTTATTTTGGTTTGTTCAGATTAGTTTTCTTTTCAGCTTAATTTTAGTTTCTTGGGTTAGTTCTTTTAGATTAATTTTGGTTTATTTAGTTTAGTCTTGGTTCATTTTGTCATCCAGTCTGCTTAAAAAAACTGAAAGTTAAAATTTATAAAACAGTTATATTACCGGTTATTCTTTATGGTTATGAAACTTGGACTCTCACTTTGAGAGAGGAACATAGGTTAAGGGTGTTTGAGAATAAAGTGCTTAGGAAAATATTTGTGGCTAAGAGGAAAGAAGTTACAGGAGAATGGAGAAAGTTACACAACACAGAACTGCACGCATTGTATTCTTCACCTGACATAATTAGGAACATTAAATCCAGACGTTTGAGATGGGCAGGGCATGTAGCACTATGGGCGAATCCAGAAATGCATATAGAGTTAGTTGGAAGGCCGGAGGGAATAAGACCTTTGGGGAGGCCGAGAAGTAGATGGGAGGATAATATTAAAATGGATTTGAAGGAGGTGGGATATGATGGTAGGGACTGGATTAATCTTGCTCAGGATAGGAACCTATGGCGGGCTTATGTGAGGGCGGCAATGAACCTCCGGGTTCCTTAAAAGCCGTAAGTAATAATAATAACAAGGAGCATCCTAAATTAAATGAAGCACCATCACTTAAAATAACATTTAAAGTAAATCTAATTTGTATCTTAACCCTAAGTTTGAACTAAAACCCACGAGTATGACATTTATACCTGCACAAGTCGATGGCTCAGAATGAGACTGTTACAACTCAAAAAATTCACTTTTTGAGTTATTACCATCATTTAAACACTTGAATTGAAAACTATGCTATGTGAAATTGTTATAACTCTAAAAATTTCCTAGTGGGACATAAATGCACATATAACAGTGAGAATCAGTCTTTTTTTCAATTGGAAAGTGTTATATTTTGCGTTGTAACAGTTTTCCATTCTCAACTGCAAACATTGTTGCTAAAAGCAATGTACCATTTTGACTTGTAACACTTTCGCATTGAAAATATCCATGCTTCGAGTTTAGATTTGGCACATCTCATGATAAGTTCATACAATAATGATAGCATAATACTGGCTGCATTGTTTAAAAGCAATGTTATTATTAATTTTATCTTCACCATCGACGTAGTATTGAAACATTAATCATCGTGAATGTTCTTATACATCAGTATTTAATTCACTTAATATTTCATTTTATATCTCTAAGAAAGGTTAATGTTGTGTATATAGTGCATGTAAGAGTAATACAGAAACAGAGAAATTAACTGCAAGAAAATTATAATAGACATATAAAATAAGAAGCAACATTAAGGGCTACAAAGACTAAAGATAATGAATCAGAAAACAGGATCCAAGCAAAGTTGTGTGCTGCTTTGATCGTCAGGCAGTTCTTCCTTCACCTTGTGATGAGTGTTGCTCTTGATATTATAAAAGGAAACTATCCTGTTATAATCTCACAATATATGATATCGCAAACAGCCAGGGCCATTGTTATTTTTGGCATGGGGGCTTGGCCAAAAGAGGTACAAAAGAGATTGGCACATGCCTCTATAATTTCTTATTTCTTTGCCCATCACAGTAACAAACCAGGTAATTATGTTTTTAGACAATTGTGTTGAGCAAAACAAGAACCAATTCATTGCCTCATTATTTCTGTACTGCGTAACTAACCTGTGTTAATGTCATAACACAGAAATTTTTACTCACGAGTCATACAGTACCTAAAATGAGAATGACTATGCATTCTACTGTTAAAGGCAGGGGCGTATTTTGCGGGCTACCGGCGGTAGCCCAAGGAAATTACAAAAGAAAAAGTTTATAATATAACATAATGTAATAATTTTGTATTATTAGTTTTACCATAGTAATTAAAATTAAAGTAATTGTTAGATATATTTTGTGTAATAATAGGGTCAGCGGTAGCCCAAACCCTTTAACCAGTATACGCCACTGGTTAAAGGAGAGTTATTAAAGAAGGACTTATATTACTCCCAACCAGGGGCGGCTTTTATTAAGGGGCACATGGGCGCTTGCCCTCCCAGTGTTTTTTTATTATCGTATTATGACTATATTATAATACAATTTAATTGCATTATGAAATAATAACTTAAAGAGTTCCACATTTTCATTGCTACTAATGTTTTCAGAATCTGTATAGTCTACGAAACCAAAGTTTTCTGAACAGGTAATAAAATGGGCTCTCTTCTCGTGCCCAGCGATGGACGAGGAAGGGATGGGGGTGTGAGTTGTAGAAAGGCGGAGCTCTTTGCCTCAGACCAGCGAATAGGGATTATAAAGAATGGACACTTCGCGTCGATACCTTTGATGTAGCCGGACTGATTTCAATGACCTTCAAGCCAGCTAGAGCGTCAGATTCTGCTTTCTCCCTAGAGTTGGCGCTGACATCACACCAGCTAGCAGTCGACACAGCGGAAATATAACACATACAATTAATACATCTAGGTACATTATGTACTCAAATAAAATAAGTTGGATCCATAAAATAATAAATCCTTCATTAACTGCAATGTCTAGACTCTATAGAGTTCCTTTATAATGAGAGTTGAGACGTTGACCCCAACAACAATTAAAATATATAATGATTTGATAGCGCTGAAAATGGAAAAACAAAACTCTTACGAGAAGTAAAACCATATAATAATCCGTGGCGCTACAGCCCATTAAGGGCCTAGACCGACCAACCGGCTGCTGGCCTCACGCCCACATGCCGAAGCAGAGGTGGACGATCATCCAACCAGAATGGAGGTATCGTGTGGTTAGCACGATGATCCTCCCAGCCGTTATTGCTGGTATTCGCAACCGGATTTCGCTACCTATCGTAGCTCCCCAAGTGCATCACGATGCTGGGTGGGCACCGGTCCCATACACTGGCCGAAATTTCATGAGAAAATTTCTTCCCCCATGAGGACTCGAACCAGCGCGCATTCCGTAACGCGAGTCTTAGGCGGGATGCCTTAGACCGCGACGCCACGGCGCGGGACAAAACCATATACCTATATTATATTATTATACAAATATTAAACGAATTCGATACTTAATTTTATAATATATTATATTATCTTATAATATAATGTATTATATCTGAAATATAAAATATTATTATTACAACTAGTTTGTCACTGATAAATAAGGAAAAGCTGTTAACTTTAATTTATTTGAAGCAAAGCGTTACTGGATTATGCAATAAGGTAGGCGATGTTTGGATCCTGTGTCTTAACTCTATTCTCAATTAATTATCTTAGCTTATGCTCGATTACACTACCTCTAGCGCTTGAAAGTGGAACTAGCCGCTGGCGCACAGAGAAACAAAACACAGGAAAATTCGCTCAGTGGTCCATTCTTTATACTCCCTATTCGCTGCTCAGACCGTGTGCTTTGGGCACTGTATTTGCCAAAGACGTTGTAGTTATATATCTAGACACACAATTGGCGCTGATGTCGTGTACAAATTTGAAACCTCTCGCGCAGGTTCGCGCGACGCCATGTCTTGGGAGTAGAAGCACTTTATCAAGCATCAACACATGGAGATTCACGTGTTCATTTGTGTTGTTTACTTTCAATAGTGTGTTGATTTGTGTTGTCTACTTTTAGTAGTGAATTAAAGTTAAAGTTAACAGCAAGTTTAGTTTTTAGCCATTGATGGAGTGTATTAATAGTCATTTCTAATAATAAAATTAGTGTATTTTAAAAATGCGTAATATCTTCGAAGTGTGAATGTGTTCCTACAACTTAGAGATGCACGTTCCTAACGTGTAGATGTTATTAATTGAATTTAATTGGGTGACTAGTGCCATTCTTTATGGTGAATTCGTGTACAACGTTTAATTATACGTATACGTACAAGGAAGGATCTGGAAGCACTTTGTCAACACATGGAGATTCACGTGTTTATTTGTGTTTACTTTTAATAGTGTGTTAATTTGTGTTATTTTTTTTATAGTGCATTAAAGTTAAAGTTAATAGGAAGTTCAGTTTTTTAGTCAGTGATGGAGTACATTAATAGTCGTTTCTAACAATTAGTGTATTTTAAAAATGCGTAATATCTTCGAAGTGTGAATGTGTTCCTACAAGTTAGAGGTACACGTTGCTAACGTGTAGGCCTAGGTTTGTTATTGTTTAATAAGTTCTACGCCTAAGTAGTAAATTTGAGTGTGCCGTTCACTATGGTGAATTCGTGTGCAGCGTTTAATTGTACATACACGTAAAAGAAAGGATCTAGAATTTCTCTGCACAAGTAAGTACAGTAATATAATTACCGTACAATTTATTTCTTGCTTGCTTGGCCTAGTTGGACATGTACAGAGATAATAGCTACAGACGAAGACGAATATCTAACACAAAAAGCGTTGTTCTGAATATTAGGTTTTCAAAATACCACTAATAAACTTGTTTAAACTTATAACTTAGTGCTACTAATTACTAATTCAAAATTTGTTTCACAGAGTAATTAATGCCTGTAAAGTATATTTTATAGTCCTACTACTGCTATGATAATAAGCTAATGAATGGTACTTACGCCAATATTTTCAAAATAAAACAATAGGCTTACATATATTTTTTACACGTATGGAAGCAGAGATATTAATATTTTTAGACGTGTTAAATTGACCATAATGACCATATATACATAAAGATCAGATGTCACCATACACCTAAAAGTTCTAACATGAATTTACATAAATTTGTAAGAAATTTAAGGAAGTCCATCTTATTAATTAAGAATCAATAGGTAAGCTCTTATTCTGTACACTAGGCCTAAAATTCATATAGCCTATAAGTGTTCAAGTACCTATATTTGACGGAGTAATTCCTGCATGTGAAGTTTATTTTATATTACTATGATAATAAGCTAATGAATAGTATTTATATCTTAAAACTAGAACATTAGTGTACATGTTTTTATTTTACAGATGTATTATACTATACAATATGAAAGCAGATCAAATTGTTCGTTTCTCCTCTACATCAAAGGAAACATATATACATAGTAGGATATATATTGTTTTATGTAATGTACAATAGCCTATATAGCTGGCAGTGTTTTACGAATAACAGGTAATAGACTACTAATACAAGTAATACATAACTTTATTTTCACCTGAACTGGCTTACAATATGCATTTGTATTTTTATTCGCTCTAAAATGATGTCAAATAACTACAACGTCTTTGATAATTATCAAATTGTTTCCGTCATCTTTCGTTTCACGTCATACTAACGGTAACTTGAATTATGTCCGAAACGTAGTCGCTTTAAATCTCAACAGGATTTTGTTTCAATTTAGTTATTCCGATTGGTTTATAAAATATAAAAAACTTATTATTTTAAACCTTAAACATTGCATATGCGGAGGTCTGCTAGCCGGCGCTCTCCCCAAACATGACGGCGGGCGCAAGCTTCAATTTGTCCCGACTCTAAACTTCTGCGCAGCCTGGGCTGTAGGGGCTCGGTATTTGCCGTCCCACCAAGTCTCTTTAATTTAGGAACAGTCCAATTAGCTGCGTGCCATTTTTAGGGGTGTTGATACTTGCTGTATAGCAGACGACATTTTACCGCTAAACTTGACATGAAAAACGTTAAATGTAAGTTTACTAATTTAGAAGCTCGACTCATTGTATAAATCACGTGTGTATGTATATATATATTCATTTGTCGCAGTTATGTTGTTAATGCTCCCTGTAAACTTTTATGCTTCCATCGTATCCAAAAAAAGAAAGTTTACATTACAATACATGAAGTTGGTAGTTCTCAAAAAGCTTTGTCACTGACATCCATATATCTTGGTCACTGACAACAAAGAATCTTGGCGGGCGTTTTGCCGCCTTCAGTGCACACTACAGTTTTCAACTGAGTTTCGCCAAGTCTAGTGCTGCTGTAGTAAGAAGGCAGGCAGTTCCGTGATCTGTGAGTACGAATGAGTGAGAATCTGCACATTTCTGTGAATTACACTTAAAATTCCATTTAACTTTCCTCTGGGCGTAGCAGTGCTCTCAATTGAGAGAAAGATGGTACATTCTATTCCGAACTTCAACAATAGAGTTATAGAGGTTTTTGCTCGCAGAAAGAACCGAAAAATGGAGCTCATCTACAAGAATTAGAAAGGTTAGTGCACATAAATTGGTTTTATATGTTTTTAATTTTCAGGGTTCATCATTAAGGTTGTGCCCCGTTTGACAGAATATGAATAATTTTATCTTGACAAGATAATGTTATTATTTAACTAAATTTTCTCATCAGAAGTAATTGCTAAATTACTATAATTTGGTTTAAGAGACCATTACTTGCTTTCAGTCATCTGATGATTAATTTATTTTTATAATTCAGTTAATAAAACCGTTTGTTGAGATACTTTCAATTACGATTGGTATAAATCTATGGTTTGCCCCCGCCACTGCGTCCCAACGCAATGGGTACCAGTACTGAAATTGCCCAAGAAAAACGATACAAAGTCAATGAACTAGATACACTAGATATTTTAGATTTGAAAGACTTAACACGACAAATGGGAAATAATTTTTCCAGAAATAAAAAATGGTGATAATATAAACTAGTCTACTATCAAAATCGTGGAGGTCAGAAAACAGGATCCTTTCGCCATCTTCTATAAGCACTCCTATGAACAAGATGATTTCGAAAAAATAAGTCGACAAAGGCGGAAGCGCAAGTCTTCTCTAGCAATACGAAAGCCAGTACTTTTTTCGTCTCCAGGGATAGATGTGAGGGGGAAAATTTGCTTGATCTGTGTAAAAGTTTGAAAGTTTCCAATGATGTTGAAGAAAATAATGCTGCATTTGAATAACAACCAAACATGTTTTTTTTTTTCACTACATGTTTATGTTTAGTCGACTGTTCGAAGACAGGTTTGAACCTCATAGGCCTAAGTTACACCAATAAGGCATCACTCTTGAGGCAACTAGGCTACATGACGCAATTTATTTCTTATTATTGTTGTAGTCATCCTGGTTGGTGTAATTTATTTCTTTTATTGTTGTAGTCATCCCGATATCAACCAATATCATTTTGTGTTTCTAAATCTACAATAGACATAGCCTATTTTTCCATTGTATTATCTAAATTTATTACAGAGTGATGTAAGGAAAAACATGTTGCAAGTCATAATATATTATGGAATACTGTTATATCTGAGAAATTTTGTCACAATATTTTCATGCGAAACTGTTACAACTCAAAAAAAAGTCACATACAAGTTACATAAAACAAATACCGACAAAATTAATATTTCAATAAACTTCTATAACAATAATGATTATATATACCAATTTTCATTGTTGTGCCATGATTATCTGATTTACCATCTACAATGGAAAACTTTAAATGGTTCTAGTGAAAAATGTCTATTTTTGAGTTGTAACAGTCTCATTCTGAGCCATCGAAGCACCTTTCAGCACTACACTTATTTCGCTGTCAACTCACTCACTGCAAAAAAGCAAAAATTCGTTTATTTATTTTGCTTTGAAATATTAACTCAATTGCTGGTCTCTTGTTAAAAATCGATTAGCCTTTTTTTGGTATTATTTGTCCTATTTTTTGTAATAGTATGTTATAATACTCCTTACATAAAATGTTTTATAAAAAAAGACAGATTTATTTCAATGGCCAATATTTCGAAACAGGTTTTTGGCGCTTGGTCTCGTATTGCGAAACTCCGTCCAATTTATAGGTTATATAGATATGATCATATCGTCGTATCGTCAGTTTAATACAAGATCTCAGCCAGAGATAACAGGACAGACCTAAGGAAAAAGGCACACTTAGTTCCAGTGGAAGAGAAATAATAATCGAACCTAGATCAGCAGAATTATCCAAAATTGTTTGCAGTTAATCATTACATCGATAAAAATATGATTTTGGGATAGAGTCAGACTTGCGTCAGAATTTAAAACGTCGGAAATTTAATATTTTCTGAACATATCACCAAGACTCTTGCTGCTTCTGCATTGATTAACATGATAATAAAGAGCTTTCATGCTAATCTCTTGTGCTTTATTCTTTTTTAATTATATTCTTGAAAGAAATTTATTAAGTTAGTGTAGACAGTCTATCAGTCAGTTGTTTCGCGTGAAACCTTGTTATATAAACATGACGACATCCATGCTGTAAAAAGAACAGTAAGTCTCCATCTTCAGAAACAGGGTTTATATTGATCTTATGTCACTTTGCAATATTCGTAACGGGCAACATATTCTTTCTTAACAATGCTGTAATATCAAGATCGTTTCTTGACAGACAGGAAATTGTTTTAGAAAATGTACGTTTTTTTCATTGTCGGTTATTTGTCTTCAACTATTTCCTGGAGACTACAAATACCGAAGGTGGTTGTTTTGTAATTCTTTAGAGGAAACCGGGGAAAATAAAACTATTTGAGTCTAAGTAGGAGAAGACAGATTCGTGACATGTAGCCGAGAATTTGAAAGAATCTACAAAAAGTGACGTAAAGAGGATGTCTGTAGTTATTGTCGAGGACATGAAAAGAAACGTTATTGACGTGGAAGACACTGTTACTGAAAGATGCTTGACGTCACTGTCCCAACTAAATGGGATTGACACGGACCAATGAAACACGGGAAGCATTCATGTTCACGTTTTCATTTTAGCACACAAGAAGAATGAAACGGGGGAGAGGCAGATATTATTTTCTATATAGTAATTCTTTCGACCACCACCACCACCACCACCATCACCATCATCATCATTATCAACACAATTGGGTGTGATTTCAAGGGAAAATGAAAGGGTTTTCACTGCAAAGAAGCATCCCTGTCTCTACTCACATAATTATCGCTTATCCCAGAAAAGATTGTAATTCCGCCATAGCATTTCTTACAAATTAATTTGTGAATACAGTATGTATGCTTTCAGATAATTATAGTATTATTTTTACTTAATATCTTATTTTTAAGACTAATTTTTTCATTATTTGCATATCTGATATGCGTTCTTGAACTTGTAACTTAAGAGGTTGGTGCATGAGTGACAAGACATAGGAAAGTGATAAAGTGAAAATAGTATGTATGAGTGACAAAACGTAAGAAAGTGACAAAGTGAAAAGAGTGATAGTGACGAAAAGACGGTAAGCCAAGGGAATAATAGTGAAGAAGGATAAGATACAAGTAATAACCAGAGAGTGATAATAAGTAAGTAGTGATACAAATATAATAACGAAAGTGGGAATGGAAATGTAATGAAACGGTAGAAACTACTTCGTCTGAAAATATACAGATTAGATTAATGGGAATAAGTGGTTAGTGAATGTTAGTGATTCAAGTGAATAAATAAGTTAACAACTATGGAAGAGTTCAACAAATATAAACAACAATTAATATGAGATTGACAGAAGTCATTGTTTCGTTAAATGAGATTAGAAAGAATAAGATAGATAACTAGGAAAGGGAAGGATAAATATAAGAAGATGGGAGAGAAACAGAGGTGAGAAACGTGATAGAAAAGTGATCGAGGTCATTTATATGTAATAGCCGGAGGTTTAGAAAAAAGCGTAAGCAGAACATCATGTATCCAAGGGAGTGATGGCACTGTATACAGAAATGTGAAGGACCATCACGACCGATGTAAGCTAGTGGAATAAGTATATCATATCATATCATATCATATCATATCATATCATATCATATCATAAGGTAAAGGTATCCCCGTCACATGCCATGAAGGCACTTGGGGGGCATGGAGGTAGAGCTCCATGCTTTCCATGACCTCGGCACTAGAATGAGGTGGTGTGGTCGGCACCACGCTCTGACTGCCTTTTACCCCCGGGAAAGACCCGGTACTCATTTTTATAGGAGGCTGAGTGAACCTCGGGGTCGTTCTGAAAGTTTGGCAACGAGAAAAAATCCTGTCACCACCCGGAATCGAACCGCGGACCTTCCAGTCCGTAGTCAGCTGCCATATCATATCATATCATATCATATCATATCATATCATATCATATCATATCATATCATATCATATGCGTTCTTGCATTATACGTAGAGAGTCTTATAGTTGAAGAAAATATCGGAGAAAAAAATTATATCAGGTACTCACATAAAAAGAATTCGAACCCACTCCCTAGAGCAGCGGTCATCAGCACAGTGCACTCTAGAGCTAGCGTCTAAGACACTGCACTAGCGTGCATGCGTGGCTGCTGGAGGGTATACTTCCTCCCTCTCCCTTCTGCACGACGGTGCATATTCAGAGACACTTCTTACCCGTTACACATTTCAGTGAATGCTGACGACCACTGCCCTAGAGGATCCTCGGGACACGACTTTCGTGGTGGCCAAACAATTTTGTAGACGGTGATTTCAACTCATATCATAAGTAGACTATCAATAGTAATATCACAAGCAGAGTGCGAATTAACGGGGGGATGATGGGATTTCCCCTCTGTTGGAAAGTTATCCCCCTCTCATAAATTCATATTAACATCCCTGCCAGGGATAACTTCTATCCCCCCTCACAAAATATAATTGAGGCATTGACATGGGAAAGGTCGTAACTGCCAAAAATTCGAATTTTTAGATTTTTCATTGACAAGGTAGTAAATGGCCATGCCAATGGCACAGAGAAGGTAGTATGTCCGTATGTAATGGAACGAAGTTGGAAACGTAGTCACTAGATGTTGTAAGTTGTATGTGCACAGCTGTTGGCGCGGAGAAGGTAGTAACTAGAGTCGGGCAAACAGCCTCTTACTCCTGCTCGTCTCGTAGGCGAGACTAGCTGGCCGATAACGCCAGTTCCGAGAATCGTATTCTCGAGATTGGCACTCTCGGGAACGAGGAATACCGGGTCCCGGCCTGTTATCGCACGGCCGACTTATCGTTACGAAATGCGTACACTGATTGCCGGCTTAATTGCCGCTCATCACTGCAATTCGTGACTCTTTCTGAAATATTAATGTTCATGAAGTAATTTAAGAAGGCACAGCAGTGTGGTATGCAATAATACAGCACATTATGATTGCCGACATTCTTACAGAAGTCACACTATTTTAATGAACTATTTATTGCCTTTTTGGAGAAGCAAAATAATGCAGCACTTTCTGTCGTTACCTAATCCTAAGCTAGTCTAAAACAATAACAAGTTATGGTTGGAGCTATGATATACTTTCTCGCTATCAGCATTTCGTTGACATTCCATATTTAATCATTCGATAGTGTTTTGTATACGCTATAGTAATGGATATCACACGACTGTATTATTATTATTATTATTATTATTATATTGCGCGTTCACATCTAGATGTTTCGTTGTTATGGAACGGCATATTCATCAGGATGGGTAATTATTGCGCTGTGGAAGGACGAAATAAAATAATACTTATTTATATTATTATAAAGGACCAAAGACTCTGACAAAAGATATTTTTGTTTCCCAACTGATAAAATGCTGAATGTGAAATGGAAACACTTTTGCAAGGAGAAGGACAGAATTACGAAATAGAGTAGATCCTTTCACAAATTGATCATAATTACTTACAAATGCGTTTTAAGGAACCCGGAGGTTCATTGCCGCTCTCACACAAGCCCGCCATCGGTCTCTATCCTGAGCAAGATTAATTGAAGGGGTTAGTGGAATAAGGGGGTATCCCACATTTTGGTAAAAATTGAACTAAGTCCATATTATGAAAGCTGAGTCCATCTACTGTTAGTTTAATGTGCTATTTAAGTAAGGGATAGTCCCATTTTAAAGTAAATATGAACATATGAAAGGGCTTTGTAAGTTGTATCAAAATTCTGAATGGAATAAGGAGGTATCCCACAGTTCCTTGAAACCTTGGTTCTGATTGGCCAGCTGTTTACCTAACTGACCAATGGGAGAATACTGCTTTGATACAATAAGTTTCCAAGCAACATGGCGGATATTGACCGTACTAATGTTTTTGTAAGTGACGAAATGGTGAAAATAAGACAAATAATAGCAAAAAGAGGAAAAGAAATCCATAAAATGGAAAGACCTCAGCAGACAGAAGGCACGAAACAGTGGACAAGAATATAGTACACTCACAGACAAAGTAATGTCTGCTAAAGTGTTCACTAACATACAGGAAAAGAAAAGCCACCAAATATAGAATGTTAAAAAGTATCCACTATTTTAGGAGGTGATAGTATGCATCAAAATAAGAAAATGTCTAATAAACATGGGTCCTACAACACACACTTGTTCATAAGAGGTGCTCAATGTGACGTCCATTCATGGCAATGCATTTCTCTGCCCTACAATACAGCAGACTACCAGAAAATCATACCGTAGTTGACACCCCTGGCATGGAATAATGATACGTCGCAAGGAATACTGAAAACAAAAGTCTGGTTGCGGATATGAGCAGGGTTCAGCAGAGATGGTGTTGTGAATTTTCATAATCAGCATGTGTGGGCTGATGGAAATTCCCATGCAGTTGAAGAAACGAGGCATCAGCACCCATTCTCAATCAACGTATGGGCAGGCATTCTTGGTGAAAGATTAATAGGGCCATATGTGCTACCACAGAGACTTTTAGGACTTTCTTATTAACGTATTGACTGCCTTGCTGGAGAATGTGTCATGTCAGCAGGACTACAGATGTGGTTCATACACGATGGCGCACCAGCACATTTTCACCACAATGTGCGTGAACACCTGATGTTGATATTTCAAGACCACTGCAATGGTCGGGGAAGCCTCACACATTGGCCTGCTCGTTCCCCAAACCTAAATCCCCTAGACTTTTGGTTATGGGGACACAGATGTGGTTCATACACGATGACACACACCACTGCAATGGTCGGGGAAGCCCCACACCTTGGCCTGCTCGTTCCCCAAACCTAAATCTCCTAGACTTTTGTTATGGGAACACATAAAGAAATCAGTTCAATTTCAAAGAGTGCGTGATTCCTTACTCCAAAGGGCAGAGAAATGCATTGCGATGAGTGGACATTAGATTAGTCACCTCCTATGAAGAAGTGTTCAGAAAGTATGTGTTGTAGGACCTATGTTTATTAGATATTATTTTCTTGTTTTGATGCATACTTGCACCTCCTAAAATATTGGATATTTTTAACACCCTGTATAGCAAGCACAGTTATGAAACCAAAGCACCCCGATGGAATGCTCATCAAAGCTGCTTAGCGTCCTGACATACTGTCCATATTAAAGTTCATACCTCCAATTCATCACAACTGTTATTTAAATTTGAAATCAGATAATGGATGTGAAGTAGAAAACAATGATCATAACCCATTACCTCCTGGTCTCGTTGCCTCATAAGTGGTGCCTTGTTGGTATCACTTATGAGGTTCAGACCTGTCTTCGGACAGTTGACTCAACAGACAAACAAATGAATCTTATTTAAGTGTCTTTTGATTAATACCTTTCAAAGTTTGTTTCTTTCTTTCTTGTAAAATATAATATATCATAAGTGAAATTTTCCTACAATAACAATAATAATCAAGATATTATGCTCTACATTTGCAGAAAGTTAGTTCAATACCTACCTAACACATTACCCAAAAGACTTTGTGATTCTTATTATTTTCCTTGAGTTACAGAGAATCTAACAAAATGCTAAATATCTCAAAAACATACTATTGAGGGATACCCCCTTCTTCCACTAAGCCCTTCAATTCAGTCTCTACCATCATATCCATTTTTATATTATCTTCCCATCTACGTCTCTGCCTCTCCAAACGTCCTTTCCCTCCGGCCATCCAACTAACACTCTATATGCATTTCTGGATTCGCCCATACATGCTAGATGTTCTGCCCATTTCAAACCTCTGAATTTAATATTCCTAATTATGTCAGGTGATAGTACAATGCGTGCAGTTCTGCGTTGTGCAACTTCCTCCATTCTCCATCCCTCTTAGCCCCAAATATCTTCCTAAGAATCTTATTCTCGAACACCCTTAACCTCTGTTCCCCAAAGTGAGAGTCCAAATTTCACAACCATACAGAACAACCGGTAATATAACTGTTTTACAAATTCTAACTTTCAAGTTTTTTGAGAGCAGGCTGGATGACAAAAGCTTCTCAACCGAATAATAACAGGCATTTCCCCCCATATTTATTCTGCGTTTCCTCCTGAGTGTCATTTATATTTGCTTTATCATAACAACAGAGAATAAAAGAGGGCTATTATTATTATTATTATTATTATTATTATTAAATTAGTTACTTTACGACGCTTTATGAACTGCTATAGCTATCTAGCGTCTGAATGAGATGATAATGCCAGCGAAATGAGTCTAGGGTCCAGCGCCGAAAGTTACCCAGCATTTGCTCTCAATAGGTTGAGGCGAGAAACCTCAGCCAGGTAAAGGCTGGTTCACAATAAACCGGAAACGGAAACGACAACGAGAAATAATCTATACTAATATTAAATCTGTAAGCGAAATTTTTCTGGTAATTTTCGCTTTTCCAAAAATAATTGGTGTTAACATATATAATTAATCATCCTGAAACCGAAAATCGCTTTTTTGAAATTTTTGTTTGTATGTCTGTCTGTCTGTCTGTCTAGATGTTTGTTACCTTTTCACGCGATAATGGCTGAACGGATTTCGATGAAAATTGGAACATAAATTAAGTTCTTTGTAACTTAGATTTTAGGCTATATGGCATTCAAAATACGTTATTTAAAAGGGGGGGGGTTATAAAGGGGCCTGAATTAAATAAACCGAAATATCTCCTTATTATTGATTTTTGTGAAAAATGTTACATAACAAAAATTTCTTTAAAAATGATTTCCGATAAGTTTTATTCCAGGCAAAATTTTGATAGGACTGATATTTAAGTCTGTCTGTCTGTCTGTCTGTCTGGATGTTTGTTACCTTTTTACGCGATAATGGCTGAACGGATTTCGGTGAAAATTGGAATATAAATTAAGTTCGTTATAACTTAGATTTTAGGCTATGTAGCATTCAAAATACTTTATTTAAAAGGGCGGTTGTAAGGGGGCCTGAATTAAATAAACCGAAATATCTCGCTTATTATTGATTTTTGTGAAAAATGTTACATAACAGAAGTTTCTTCAAAAATGATTTTCGGTAAGTTTTATTCCAGGCAAAATTTTGATAACTGATATTTAAGGATATAAAAGAGTTTTAAAATAACAATACAATACATTTCCACCGCCGCCTCAGATTATAGTGTAACTGCTATATGCAAAATGTTAAATTTTTTAGTAGGAAGAAAAACAAATTTATTCGTTCTATGGTAGTAGTGCATAGGAGATCGTGAATTCTTACATTTTACACAATCAACTCTATTAATTTGGAGTGATTTATTAAAGGATGCATTCAAGACTAATTTAGAAAAATGTTAAACGAGTTATATTTGCACCAAATGAGTGGTCTCTGGACCAAAATGATAATATTTTAATTATTTAAACACAATTTAAATTAAGTAACATATTAACGATTTATTCTTCTATCAAACACGAATGTTCCCTGGACCCAATGTTCTATTTTAATTATGTAATTACTTTAAATTTATTTCTAATAAGTGTAGCGGAGCGCACGGGTACAGCTAGTGTTAAAATAAATGTATTTAAATGTGAACATTCACAATTAACGAGAAGATTGCCGGAGCCCGGAAACGGGAACGTGAAAGTTAATTGTGAATGCTCACATTTGAATGTATTTATTTTAACAATATTTCCGTTATCGTCGTTTCCGTTCTCGGTTTACTGTGAACCAGTCTTAACTTGTCCCAACCAAGATTCGAACCGGAAGCCGATCGTTTCACAGTCAGGTGTGCTAACCGTTACTCTACAGCGATTATTATTATTATTATCATCATCATTATATCATTATTATTATTATTAGTATTACTGTTATCATCATCATTATCGTAATCATTAGGATGATTAAGATTATGATTATCAGGATTATTATGATGGTTATTATTTATTACTGTCTTGTAAGTTATCATTAGGTACAAGTATTAGAAATCTGATTAATTCTTAATTTGTCATTCTCGTTCCTATAACATAGGATAATTATTGTAAATCATATAGGCCTATATAATTTTATAGAGAGAGAGAGAGAGAGAGAGAAAAACTCATCCGGCCTTAATTAAGGATGACCACGAGGATCCGGAAATGAATAGCAAACAAATACAATTAATTAAATATGAATAGTGTTATAAAAATAAAGTGTAATGGCTAGAATACAATAATGATTGTTCTGTAACAATAATTTATAACGTGCACACCAATAGAATAGTTTTCTATAGTATAGGCTGGTTCACAATAAACCGGGAACGGAAACGAGAACGGAAATAATGTTAAAATAAATGTACAGTATTTAAATGTGAGCATTCAGAATAGTTAATTGTGAATGCTTACCTTTAAATACATTTATTTTAAAAATATTTCCGTTCTAGTTCTCGTTGCCGTTTCCGTTCTCGGTTTATTGTGAACCAGCTTTTAATATTTTCGTGTTTCATATCATTGTGTTACAAACATTTTTTTTATTTAGTTGCTATAAAAGATAGCCTAATTACTATAAAGTGTAAACCATCTTGAACTATATAGCCTCATTTTCAACTACCTTTATTAAAATACCAATTAATACTATCCGTACAATAACGAGTTTTCATGCGTTGAAGGGTTCCGTACAAATTTTACGGAACAAACGTTTGAGTCATGAGTCCTGCGCTAACAGGTTAACTCGCCGTTATTCGAGAACCAGTTAAGATTTTGAGTGGCCATCACTTTTAAAAGTAATTTCCATCCTTTCTCAACATTTCTCTCGCTTTGACCCCCCATCTAACGTGAAAAACAAAAAAGTTTGCCGCTTACCAGAGGTGAAGTCTGAACAGATCAATCTCCATCGAAGTTAATATTTTTTTTTTTTTCACTTTCCAAAAAAGATTTTCAGTTCGATTTGTTTTTCTATGCTTTCCTTATACATTGAGCTATCAATCCAAAAAATTACAGCGCGATTGATTAAGTATTATAGGAGCTACGACGTGATATATATTTAAAGAACCGCGAAATGTATAAGCCAATGCTTCCTATAGGAGCACGGCCCGAGCGATATTGCTTGCTTAACAGTACTACAGTCCCGCCTAGACCTCCGAGACTGTCGGGAATGACCTAGTATCGGTAATCTCGGGACCAAAAGAATCTCGTGTTCTCTATCAATGAGTCATTTGGCTACGTTAGGTACTCGCGCACTGCTCGGGACTGCGGTGATTACGCAACCGAGAACGGGCGATAATATGAGGCAGTCTGCCCGACTCTAGTAGTAACTCCTTTTACAACATCAGGGTGTGTCTAGACAAATATGGGCTGATAACTGTGCAGGGCAGAATAAGAATCGGATGATTCTAATGGTCCTGATTTACATTATTGCCAAGGAACATTTTGATTCAGTGGGCTTGAAATTCCTGGTTTCAGAACATTCCTACATGCCATGTGATAGGGAATTTGGCATCATAGAGAAAAGAAAAAAAAAGGTGCAAGACCATGGTTCCAGAAGAGGTAAGGCCTAATAATGTAATAATGATGAAGGATGAGGATTTCTTCGACTTTTCTGCAGAATGTGACAAGGTTTTGAATACATCTCCTATCAAAATCGGCACTCTCAACTGGATTAGACTCTCAAGAGCTGATTTTCCTCTAATAAAAACAAGATAGTCATTTAATGACCTTGAAATGTGGACAGAGCACAGGATTTTTAAGAAAGGACAGTCATTAACGTCAATCACTAACTTGCAGTGCTTGCAACGCCTTGAAAGAAGACCAGTCGTCCCTGATGCCAAAAAGAGAGACATATTATCTATGTTAGACTTTCTCGATGAAAAGTATCATGCATTTTACCGAAAAATTTGTGCATAATGTATAAATAACGTTAATTCTCAGTTTGGCTAAGGAGTGATTTCAATGTTGTATTTTCATAAAATAGGATTTTACAGATAAATATGTGCCAGACTTCAAATTTCATATGTAACACGAACATGAGTGTATGCCTTTCATTTAAAGCAGTTTCTGTAATAATGTAAGTGAGAAAGTGTTCATAAATTTGTTTTTTGCTTCCTCTGAAAAATTTTGTTTTTGGCAGTTACTATCTTTCCCATGTCAGCGCCTCAATCGTTTTAATGCGAGTATATGTGCTTCATAAAGTACAAAGTAAGCAAAGAAAATAATACTGATGTATTATCATCACCGGCAAGCTGACAACAATCAATAACTTAGGAATTACACGTCTTATCTTAAGCTTGCTCATGGAAATAAAATTATTATTATAATCAAGATGCAAGACAAGCAACTCAGTGCGACCAAGCGTTGAGTCGTACTGAATGAGGATAATAATAATTTTATGTATGGTATTCTCTATCTAGGATTCTGTCCCCCCCCCCTTATCAGAAATCTTAATTCGCACCCTGAGCATTACCATAATTATGGTAACGTAAGAATCAATGTATTATGTCCACAACAATGTTAAGGATAAAAAATTTGTTCTTGATGTACACGAATACTGAATCAACAATAAGTAAAACACCACAACAAACATTACAATCAAGTTAATCAAAGTAACAAATAAATTAAGTTATCTTACTTTTTGTTACTCTTCAAAATTGCTGCTGAGAAAGCAACATCTAAATTGTCCATGTTGAATCTTTCGTACACTACTTTTAACACTTGAATATAAATAATTGATTAACAATATGAAATATAGAGACACACTAAAACACACCCCAGTCAAATTCTCAACACACAGATCAATTTCAGAACACACACACTATTTGACACAACTCTTCATCACACGAACGCATCCACACAACGGGCAGCGAAGTTGAGATCTAGTAGGCTCTGAGGATGGTGTCGAATAGCACCGAAACAGCTGTAAGCCGCACATGCTTACATAATTAACACGAGTAAGATCGCCATTTAATCAATTATTTATCTAAATTGTATAGTTGTTTTTGCCCAACTGGTATAATAAATTTGTGATTTCATAATACAATACGGAAGAACCAATACAATAAGAAAGAACCAATACAATAAAGAAGAACCAATGATGAGCAGCTGTTTCGGTACCACGTTTTCGGTAAACAGACAGATATATGGGCACCTGACACTTGGGCCACACTTTTTCGGTCATTGATAACTTTGGGTCACTGCATATTGGTAATGACTTTTTGGGTAATTATGACATATTGGTACTAACTACTTCGGGAAAGGGAATAATAATAATAATAATAATAATAATAATAATAATAATAATAATAATAATAAAGGTAAAGGTATCCCCGTAACATGCCACGAAGACACTTGGGGGGCATGGAGGTAGAGCCCCATGCTTTCCATGACCTCGGCACTAGAATGAGGTGGTGTGGTCGGCACCACGCTCTGACCGCCTTTTACCCCCAGGAAAGACCCGGTACTCAATTTTATAGGAGGCTGAGTGAACCTCGGGGCCGTTCTGAAAGTTTGGCAACGAGAAAAAATCCTGTCACCACCTGGGATCGAACCCCGGACCTTCCAGTCCGTAGCCAGCCGCTCTACCAACTGAGCTACCCGGCCGCCTAATAATAATAATAATAATAATAATAATAATAATAATAATAATAATAATAATAATAATAATAATAATAATAATAATAATAATAATAATAATGATAATGAAATGGAAGAAATAATAATTTTTATTGTAAGCAATTGCACAGGAAATCACTGTCTGAGTAGGTACTATTCCATTTCTTCTCTTCACTACCATATCAGCCATACGCTCACTGGGGTTCACCTTGGTCCTCGGCATGCTGTTTTATAGCACTGTGTAATCGACTTCCACACCTGCAAGATATTGTGTTCGTCAGTATCATCTTTTAAAATCCTTAAATCATAAGATCACTTCCAGTTGTGCATCTCGCTGTACAAGCTTCTCTGTCCTCACATCTCCAGTATCGACGGGTTCTATGGTCGTTGTACTTGTGAAAATGGAAGGAAAATGCATTCAGTACCAGCTTAGGCTTATTTTTACTGGAGTAAATTATTTCACTCGTCATATTATACTTGATTTTACTTCTACTCAGAAATTTTGTTGCAATTTGCAAATAATTTTTCTTTTCCGTTGCTACGAAATGATTTTACTTCTCAGAAATTTTATTGATTTTGAAAATTGGTTTTTCGGCTGCTAGGAAAGGGCAAATCGCAATATAGCGAACGTAGAAGCTCCGCCCACAACTCCTTCCACTTTTCCCCTACTAGCTCAACAGACACTCTACGTGATAGGCGAGTGTTGTGTCGAATGCACATTTCATGTGGGTGGGGATAACTTCCCCTACTGGCGTTCGCTGTATTGCGATTTATCCCTAGGAAATTAGGAAATGTAATTTTAAATTCAATTTATTTCATAAGCAATTACCAAGCAACATGAATGAAACAAATCAGTGACAAAAACATGAAGTGACCCAAGCGTCCGAAATATTGTACAAAAAAATTCGTGGTACGGAAATGTCTTATTTACCTAAATGGCCTTACTTACTTACTGGCTTTTAAGGAATCCGGAGGTTCATTGCCGCCCTCACATAAGCCCGCCATCGGCCCCTATCCTGAGCACGATTAATCCAGTCTCTATCATCATATCCCACCTCCCTCAAATCCATTTTAATATCTTCCTATCTACGTCTCGGCTTCCCTAAAGGTCTTCTTTCCTCCGGCCTCTCAACTAACACTCTATATGAATTTCTGGATTCGCCCATACGTGCTACATGCCCTGCCCATCTCAAACGTCTGGATTTAACGTTCCTAATTATGTCAGGTGAAGAATACAATGCGTGCAGTTCTGTGTTGTGTAACTTTCTCCATTCTCCTGTAACTTCATCCCTCTTAGCCCCAAATATTTTCCTAAGCACCTTATTCTCAAACACCCTTAATCTCTGTTCCTCTCTCAAAGTGAGAGTCCAAGCTTCACAACCATACAGAACAACCGGTAATATAACTGTTTTATTAATTCTAACTTTCAGATTTTTTGACAGCAGACTGGATGATAAAAGTTTCTCAACCGAATAATAACAGGCATTTTCCATATTTATTCTGTGTTTAATTTCCTCCCGAATATCATTTATATTTGTTACTGTTGCTCCCAGATATTTGAACTTCTCCACCTCTTCGAAAGATAAATTTCCAATTTTTATATTTCCATTTCGTATAATATTTTCGTCGCGAGACATAACCATATACTTTGTCTTTTCGGGATTTACTTCCAAACTAAACCTAAATAGCCTAGTACCAAAAATAAAAAGTGACCCAAAAAGATGAACCGAAACAGCCTGAAACGGAACCAATAAAATGAGGAAGAACCAATCACGTACCTAGCTTTTTATTCCCAGAGAAAAATTCAAATTTTAGTAATTAAGGACGGGTGTGAAGCAAGTTATATTGCTTTTTGAAGTGCGTTACCGTATTATGGTAGCGCTAGGTTAAAACGGGTGTAAATACAGCGGTAGGACGTCGTACTTTGTTACGTCAGAATCGTCGAACTTTGTCATTTGTGAGGTTCCATCAAAGGCAGTCCATGGGAGCGGTGGACACGGTTGCTTGCAATAATGAAAGAGCGAGGGTTACGCTCTGGAAATGTCGGCCGACGTCGCTTCGTGACATTTCGTCATAAAGTTCAACCAGGGAAGATGCGTGCCTGCTGATTTATCGGAGGTCGTGGACCATTTGAGGCGCGAAGCGCTGTCTTGAACTCCGCTCTAATTTACTCTGCATAGCGATGCCGACGGTCTTGTACACGTACGCGGAGAGGGGATGTTCGGCTTCTTCTGGGAGTTACAACAGCAAGGGATGGAGGAATAACTTCTGTCTTCCTCCGACGAGTTTAGCGCTGGGACCTAGATATTCTTGCCATCGGTGCGGGGGGGGGGGGTTGCAGGTAGATTCTTTTGTTGCTACAGCCAAGTCGAGCCGAGCGGAGTGGGAAGTATTAAGGTCTAGTCACACATCTCCGGGACGTGACGGTGCTTTCCGTGTCCGTATCCGTCCTTTCCGACATGATTTTTTCACGTCTGTTCTTACATTTCCGTTCCGTGCAGTTGTAACTCGGTAGGATTTTTCAAAGGATCCCCAGTCGGTCTCTTTTGTTGCTAGAAGAACACAGTGGTACTGAGGAAGTCGTAATACTTCGTGTCCATACGAGGCTGCGAGCAACTCCACTGCATGTTTCTTACTAATATTGACTGATTTGATTTCCTGCAACATAACTCCCTTGATGGATGGATAAGGGGTTGGGCATGGTAATATTATTGTGCCTCATAAAGTTAATTATATCTTGAACATTGCTGTTCATCTATCATTGCTATCTTGGAATTGTAAAAAAAAAAAAAAAAAAAAACTAAGGAATTTACAAGACTTTCAAACAGCAAACAAAACACTTGTTTGAACATGTTAAGAAAGACTGCAATTAATGTTAGCATTCAGGGGAGAATTGGTAACATTTATGTTTGCCTCAGAAAGCGGAAAAAGAGATTACCCCATCCCCCGAGTGGACAGAAAAGGTTGGGGGGACCGTCTTACTTCAAAAGGCAACCGCTCAGCTCAGAGAAAGCAGGTACGCGGGAAGAGAGTATCACGTCCGTGAAAACAAAAAAAATATCGGTGACGAGCTAAACGTTTTGCCGGCACGGATCACGGAGAAGCACTGAACGTGTCGGCGAATGCCGTTGCCGGAGATGTAGGAACGCACCGCTTTGTCTGCAAGGCGACGATATTTTATTTTCTCGGAAGATGCCGCCACTTCACGGAGAGCATCGTCACGTCCCGGAGATGTGTGAATAGATCTTTAATCGTCCAAAAATATGCAGTCTTCAGTTTGTAGTAGTGTGTGAATATTTCATATACATATTGTTTACCTAGGCCTATATGGTTTTGTCATTAATATATTAAATATATTGTTGTAATTTTTGCTCAAACATCTCCCTGATGTTAGCTATGTTAATATTATATGAATTACTCATATTAAATTTTTCACCGTTACAAGTCATTTTTAAGGAAACATGCTGTAGAAAAGTTCTTGGTTTTATTCTACTGGAATTTTAGAATATGTGTGATTGGTATCATGAAAAACAGATTCCTATAATGTCATGCGAAAATCATTTGTTGGTGATATCTTAAAATGCAAATCAAGTAGTTTTACTTCTCAAGTGAGTTCAGCAGTACAGTGTATTAAAATTGATTACTTTACAAATTTAATTCAATTCTACTAATCACTAAATTTTATAGTATGATTCTTCTTATTTATTTTATTGTATTTGTATTACTGGTGGTGTGATGGCCTTAACTTCACCAGAATAAATAAATAATACATTAAATAAATAAATAAATAAATAAATAAATAAATAAATAAATAAATACATAAAATTTTCTACAATACTTTCCTTCTCTGAACACGTAAGTAGGCTACGAATGGTTGTATCTCTATCTCGCCAAAAATACGTTAGAAACTCTCGTAAATTCGGCGAATGTTTTGAGTATGTTTGTACTTCCTTCCAGACTGCCGCTGTCACTGTTCCCTCCCACTCCAGTACCGCACTAGACTAGTCGGAACCGCATTCCTCTCAGCACTAAACTCCTCAGAGGATGACAGTAGGAGCATTTGATTGGCTGTATTCAGGATAGTTTTATTGTTAGAGAATTATACGTAAAGCAGTATTATTTTTTTATTAAAGTTTGAACATTGAAGAAATTATTATTATTTTTTTTACAAATGAACAAATTAGACTATGTCACTACTAATGCTCCATTACACAATATGCAGTGTTACCTTTAAGAAAAAATTAGATTAAAAAATAATATTTTTTAGAAATAGGATTTTCACAAAAAAATAAGTTTGATTTTTTAAAAAATGTTTATAAGAATAGGTTGAAATTTACAATTTGTGATTATGATATTGTTATGAATATTCAGTAAAAATGTCAACTTTATAGCTAAAAAATGTTCGATTTTAGAAATTTCAGTAGCGCATCGCCTTAAATAAAGTATTTTGAATGCCATGTAGCGTAAAATCTAAGTGGGGACTAACTTATTTTACATACCAAGTTTCATAGAAATCAGTTAAGCCATTATCGAATGAAAAGTTAACAACCATACAGACAGACATAAAAAATGTGAAAAATGTGATTTTTGGTCTCAGGAAGTTAACAACAATTATTTTTGCAAAAATGAAAATTACCACGAAAATTTATTTTACGATTCTTATTGAAAACAACAGATAAGCTCTGTAACTATACAGGGTTTTAAAACAGTATCCAATATTTTAGGAGGTGCATTGAGCACCTCCTATGAACAAGTGTTCAGATCTCAGAAAGTATGTGTTGTAGGACCCATGTTTATTTGACATCATTTTCTTGTTTTAATGCATGCTATCACCTCCTAAAATATTGGATACTTTTTTCGTAACATTCTGTATACATAATTTATTTTCCATTTTAAACATCTATTTATTGCAAATGATAATGTAACAACATGAATGTATGTTAATTAACGTTTTCACCTATTTAACATGATAATAATAATAATAATAATAATAATAATAATAATAAATTCAGGAAAATTTAGATTAGAGTTTTATTATTAGTATAGATATCTCAACCCCTGCAATATTGAACTAGGCGATCCGCCACTGAGTATATAATATTATGGAAGAACGAGAAGATATTGTTCTTTCGAATGTATTTCTCATATTGATTGAACTAGACGATCCGCCACTGAGTATATGCCGTTCATAATATTATGGAAGAACGAGAAGATATTGTTCTTTCGAATATATTTCTCATATTGATTGAACTAGGCGATCCGCCACTGAGTACATGTCGTTCATAATATTATGGAAGAACGAGAAGATATTGGTCTTTCGAATGTATTTCTTATATTGATTGAACAAAGCGATCCGCCACTGAATATATGTCGTTCATTATATTATGGAAGAACGAGAAGATATTGTTCTTTCGAATGTATTTCTCATATTGATTGAACTAGACGATCCGCCACTGAATATATGCCGTTCATAATATTATGGAAGAACGAGAAGATATTGTTCTTTCGAATGAATTTCTTATATTGATTGAATTTAGGCGATCCGCCAATGAATGTATGTCGTTCATAATATTATGGAATAACGAGAAGATATTGTTCTTTCGAATGTATTTCTCATATTGATTGGCCTAGGCGTTCCGCCACTGAGTATATGTCGTTCATAATATTATGGAAGAAGGAGAAGATATTGTTCTTTCGAATGTATTTCTCACATTGATTGAACTAGGCGATCCGCCACTGAGTATATGTCGTTTATAATATTATGGAAGAACGAGAAGATATTGTTCTTTCGAATGTATTTCTCACATTGATTGAACTAGACGATCCGCCACTGAGTATATGTCGTTCATAATATTATGGCAGAAGGAGAAGATACTGTTCTTTCGAATGTATTTCTCACATTGATTGAACTAGACGATCCGCCAATGAGTATATGTCGTTCATTATATTATGGAAGAACGAGAAGATATTGTTCTTTCGAATGTATTTCTCATATTGATTGAACTAGACGATCCGCCACTGAGTATATGTCGTTCATAATATTATGGAAGAACGAGAAGATATTGTTCTTTCGAATGTATTTCTCATATTGATTGAACAAAGCGGTCCGCCACTGAATATATGTCGTTCATAATATTATGGAAGAACGAGAAGATATTGTTCTTTCGAATGTATTTCTCACATTGATTGAACTAGGCGATCCGCCACTGAATATATGTCGTTCATAATATTATGGAAGAACGAGAAGATATTGTTCTTTCGAATGTATTTCTCATATTGATTGAACGAGGCGATCCGCCACTGAATACATGTCGTTCATAATATTATGGAATAAAGAGAAGATATTATTCTTTCGAATGTATTTACCATATTGATTGAACTAGGCGATCCGCCATTGAGTATATGTCGTTCATAATATTATGGAAGAAGGAGAAGATATTGTTCTTTGGAATGTATTTCTCACATTGATTGAACTAGGCGATCCGCCACTGAATATATGTCGTTCATAATAATATTATGGAAGAACAAGAAGATATTGTTCTTTCGAATTTATTTCTCATATTTTCATTGCATTCATTTTACTGCTAATTTATAACTCATACTCAATTCCCCTCCCTATAGGTTATGTTTCCCTCTCCTCTCCCAACGCAGCGCGGCACTACATGAGTGTTGCCGATATCTTTACGAGTTCTTTATTACATGACCCTTTCGGACAGCTTTACCGCCATGTATCCCAAATTAAATTGGACTTGTAATTGTTAGACTCTGGAAATGCCCCAGATGATAGTGAGTGCTCGTCTGTATTGTATTTCCGCTCTATTATCTTAATGGTGTTTCGAGCTTAGGAGCGACGCCACTAGAGGCGCTGAATCTACAACACGCGGCCACAGCGGCGCGTGCAAATATGAATTATTTCGTCTCATTTCCCGCACGTGCCCTTGCACGTAATTAACATGTAAGCTCGCCTTTTCCACAGCCGGGGGCGGCGTACGTAGGTGCAATTGCGAGCAACTCGCTGGTGTCGGACCACACAACGCCAAGACACGGCTAACTGCAGCGTTTAGCCGACTTCTTCCTGTTCTTCATCTTTGCTTTCCCTTCCTTGCACTTCTCGTGTTCATCCTTCATCTTCCATTACTCACTTATCTCGTTCAAATAATCAGTGTTGCCAACACATAAATTGTATTCCCGTCACTCTAACATCTGGAAATACGTCAGAATCCGTCAAAATTAAAAAAAATAATAATAAGACCCACTCAATATATATACAAATAAAATCAATTATTAACGCAACTTTCTTACCAGTCTTGATTAAAATATTAATAATAATAATAATAATAATAACAATAATAATAAATAATAATAATAACATGGGCTAACAACCTTTCACAGTAAAAAACAGCATGTTACGAATCCTTCGAATAAGCCTCGGAATGGGACTGATTCTCTGGCACGACCACAGCAAAGGAATAATGTTTTGAGAAAGAAAGTTACACAACACAGAACTGCACGCATTGTATTCTTCACCTGGCATAATTAGGAACATTAAATCCAGACGTTTGAGATGGGCAGGGCATGTAGCACGTATGGGCGAATCCAGAAATGCATATAGTGTTCGTTGGGAGGCCGGAGGAAAAAAGACCTTTAGGGAGGCCGAGACGTAGATGGGTAGATAATATTAAAATGGATTTGAGGGAGGTGGGATATGATGATAGAGAATGGATTAATTTTGCTCAGGACAGGGACCAATGGCGGGTTCCTTAAAAGCCAGTAAGTAAGTAAGTAAGTAAGTAAGTAAGTAATAATAATAATAATAATAATAATAATAATAATAATAATAATAATAATAATAATAATAATTCCACATCATCTGCCTCTAGTTCTGCAATGCTTTGTGGGTCTACGCTCCCCCAAAAATTGAACAATTAAAAATGACAGCAGCTAAAAAAGTCAAATACGATGAAAATCGTAATTTCCGCCAGAAAATCAGTCACCCGTCAAAGCCATTCTTTTCCCGTCAGCTACATTGGAATTGTGACGGAATTTCTGTCCAGTTGGCAACACTGTGTTCAATCCCTTCTCATCTTTATTTCTGATCTTTCTCATATTCTCCTCTCTGCTCAACTCTTTCTCAACCTCACAGTTCTGCTCCTCCCAATCGTCCTCCCCTTCCCACTGTTTTTTTATTCTTATCTTTCTCACTCTCTTCTCTCACCATCTCTTTCCTGTATTCCTCTTTGTACACTTTTGGTAGTAGTAGCACAGTCTAGTAGCAGTCACGAAGCTTGAGTTGTAAGGGTACTAGGAACAATAGACTGTGCCGGTACTATTTCGCATTGTTTGTAATGAGGAGATATTAGCGATCCTAGTGGTTAGCAACTACCTATGGATGTATATTTACTACGTATTGAACTTCGTGACTATATATACTAGACTGTGGTAGTAGTATTTATTTAACCTGGTAGAGATAAGGTCATGAGGCCTTTTCTTCCCCTCTACCAGGGGATTACAACCACAATATGAAGAATACAATTAAAATTATACAATACAATTAATATTAAATTTACAATCACAATAAAAATCAAAGTACGAAATGATTACCTTATTAATAAAGGCTAAACAATTTATTGTAGAAGTTAAGAACAAAGAAATGCATACAGAGCGGACCAAAAAAAGGCACAAAATTATAAATACTCTATTTTCGGAAATACATAACATTAATTTATAATGAATACACTGTTCGAAAGAGTAGACCAAATGGACACTGAGCGAATTTTCCTGTGTTTTGTTTCTTTGTGCGCCGGCGTTTAGTTCCACTTTCAAGCGCTAGAGCTTAGTGTAATCGAGCACACGCTAAGATAAATCATTGAGAATAGAGTTCAGACACAGGACCCAAACATCGCCTACCTTATTGCATAATCCAGTAACGATTTGCTTCAAATAAATTCAAGTTAACAGTTTTTCCTTATTTCTCAATCACAAACTACTTGTAATAATAATTGTTTATGTTTTATATATAATAAATTACATTATAAAATAATATAATACATTATAAAATTATGTATCAAATTCGTTTAATATTTGTATACAATATAATATAGGTATATGGTTTTACTTCTCATAGGAGTTTTGTTTTTCCATTTTCAGCGTTATCAAATCATTACATATTTTAATTGTTGTTGGGGCAACGTCTCAACTCTCATTATAAAGGAACTCTAGAGCCTAGACGTTACAGTTAATGACGAATTTATTATTTCATCGGTCCAATTTATTTTACTTCAGTAGATAATGTATACCTAGATGTATTACAGTAATTGTATGTGTTATATTTTCGCTGTGTCAACTGCTAGCTGATGTGATGTCAGTGCCAACTCCTGGGAGAAAGCAGAATCTCACGCTCAAACTGGTTTGAAGGTCATTGAAATCAGTCCTGCTACATCAAAGGTACCGACGCGGAGTGTCCATACTGTATAATATCTATACGCTGAGTAGACTTTAAAGATGAGCAGGACTTTTTATTATGTTTTTCTGAGGCTCAATTAAATTATGGAGGTCAGTACACAATGATGCGAAAAATGTGGCGTTTGAAGATAATTTATCACTTCAAAATGCAGAAACTGAATGTTGGTAAAATTAATAATAATTAATGATCTTTCAAATAATCAAAATTAAAAATGATGCTCTATGTGACCGCCATTTGCCCGCACAACCATTTGTAGGCGTCTTCTCTATTGTCCAATAGCACTGGATATCTGTCTTTGATCAAGCTGGTCCCAACATTCAAGAAGGCGTTTTCTTAAATGTTCAATATTACGAATTATTGTTTTGTAGTAAACTGCTTTTTGTAGTTGACTCCACACAAAATAATCCATAGGATTAAGATCTCGTTTGAAACTCCAGCGGACACCATCAGAGAATCTGAGAAATGCGATCTTTCACGCAATAATCTCTCAGGAGGGATATCATGTCCGTATCTTGCTAATCAATCGTTGTACACTTGAAACAGACCATTCTCGCTGAGCGTAGTTCCTTACAATTTGAAGGGCAAATAAATTATCATATTGGTGCAAATGTTTAATGAAAATCTTGTCTTCGTTCGTTAAGCGACCCATTATACACAAAATGAGAACTCAAAACGGAAGAAAACAAATGATTATAGCACAACAAACGGCTTGGCCTGCTGAACTCGTAAGATCATATGGCTTATTTCGGCATAAACGATCGATTTTGCGCTGCCTTACAAAATATAAAAAATAATGTTTAATAAATGGCATAAAATTAAATATTACAGTACTTTCCCGGTCTACAAGGACTGTGAAATTTGCCTGTGAAATAAACTTTCGAGTGAAATCATTAGCAACTGGAATATAACCATTTAAATTTTGTGCCGTTTTTTTGGCCCACTATATATTACTGAAGTCCAAATTAAACCTAGAATAATAAAATTATATAGTGGTGAAATCACCGGCAATTGAAATATTTATACTTACTTCTTCAGTAATCCGTGTAATGAGGTTAGTAGGAGGTTATTTCACGACTCTTCACAGTGTGTAAAAACACTAACCTAGCTGGGCAAAATTATAACTTCTCTCCTGTCTAACAGATTTTTATGAACATTTTACAGGAGTTACGGTTAGCATATATTTCTCGCTTGTAAATTTTCTTATGATTGTGTAAGAGTAACTACTCCTTTATAGAGGGTGGTTTTACACAGAATTAATAACTCCTCTCTTGTCTAACAGAAACTATGTACAGGAGTTACAGGTATACTTGGCTCGAAAACATGACGGCCACTCTTCTTGGAATTGGTAATCCCTCATAAACCCCCATCCACTACTCAACCCCTAGCCGCGTGGCAGAAATACAATAGATCCCAGCATTGCCAAATATAGCAGTCATTGCCTCTTAGCTTTCACTGGTTAGTGTCTTTTCAGACATTTGTCGACGTGTTGTTTTATACCGTTGTGCGCTTCAATATGTCTACTTTATTCCGGCCATGATTAATGAGTGTTGGAGCAGATGATCCGCAGTCAGGCCTCCTGATTCACCTGAAGATCCAGGACCATCACGACAAGAACAAATAACACCGTCGAAGAAAACAGAATATCTTATTTGCAGAGGAGCGTAGCTAAGAAAACGAAGTGTTAAAATTGTGTTTAATGTTAGGAATTTTATCCATAGAGTAATCGAAAGGTGCGATAGTTTGATAAGTAAAAATCTTAATCACTTAACATCGGACGCAACCGGCGGCGTGGTATTACTACAGTAAAAAATATATTGGCCATAGAAATTAAGAATTACAGTTCACCAACTAAAGAGAAAATAAACAAACTAAAATAGAATTCGGTAAGATGGACGATTTTATGCGTGATTTACTTCGTCGAACAGTATGTGAACAGTACGCGAAAGCGATATCGCCGACAGCAAATAAACTTGCGGAAATATTCTGGCCTGATTTGTACATTATGTTTAAGAATGCAGAAAAAATGTCATTCGATTCTATCCAGCACTTTCGGAATTACCAGGAAAAGGGTTTTTAAGGAATATAGTTTGCGAAGAAGAAAAAAAAAAGCTCATGCCGTTTTCCACTTAACAGCTATTATAACCAATGCCGCACTTTACAATAAAAATCATAACTTCAGAAATAATAAAGAGCCACTGGCGTAGCTCAGTTGGCTGAACGTTCGCAGATCACAATGACTTCAAGAATTGGCAACTCGGCTAAGGGTTTATCCCTTGCGCGTGCCTGCAGTTAACTGGTGAAGGGGATGAGGGAAGGTCGTCATGTTTTCGTGCGAAGTATAGCTTATTTCTTTTGTGTCCAAACCCTGATTACCTTTGTGTAAGAGGAACTGCCCCATTATAAAGGGTAGTTTTAAAGAAATTTAATAACATTTCTCCTATGTAACAGATTTATATCAAAGTATAAGATGCAAGAGGTACAAGTAGCATATATTATTTGTGTAAAGTTCTTTTAAAGTGGTTAACTGGTAAGGCTTTTTACACTGTTGACGAGTTCTTTAATGTGGAGGTGAACTATCTTGTCTTTTAATTTATAATTAATTTTTAATTTGTAATGTTTCCTTTTAACGAAGCCTATTGTAATTTTAATTACTTAATGGCCAATAAATATTATTATTATTATTATTATTATTATTATTATTATTATTATTATTATTATTACCACATTGAAGATGTGGTGTAAAAACACATTAGCCTTAAAATGCGAACTACGAAATATATACTGTAGATGTTAATAAATGCTAAAATTCTAAATTCTAAAACTGATGATTTATAAAAGAAGTAGGTCTATAAGTAAATTATTACATAGTAGATTTTAAGACAATATACCCTCCATGATTATTTTGTCACTTCCATTGTGATATATTAGGCCTACGTATAATTTGTTGGGATAAACTCAAAACATTGTAGAATATCCGTTTCCTGTTTATGTAAAAAAATAGTCTAAAATACAATGCGTAGGCTTATATTTATTTTGTATTTCCTAGAAACAAGTAAATATGTGTAGTCAGCGAAACAGACTGTAGGAGCGCTCTCGCTTCAGACGTAATTATTGACAGGGAAGCTGAGACAGCTTCGCCGGAAGTACATCAGCCTCCTACACGTGCCGCTCATCTCCGACTGTCACCTGTTTCTTTGAAGTGTCAGGTGTCGACAAGGCTGTGATGACGAGTTTCCGGTTTCCATCATTACTTAGCAGCAATTCCATTTTAAAAAATCTCTTGACTTAGAATTGAAACACTCCCTTTCTACAACGAAACTAATAATAGAGGCCTATTTTCTGTAGGCCTACTGGAAAATAGGGTTTAAATCATTACGAGTAAAACTAAAATTTGTGGTGAATAGAAACGGAATTGTGGTAGATTTTCGAGATACGGTCCCGTTTTCCGTACCATTAGCTATTATGTACTAGGTGGCTAAAAAGTATGGAACACTGCATATACAGGGACATCAAAAACTTTTTCCTTACATTTTTATTGATCTTGTTTTTTTGACTATACTATGCAGTCTTTGCTTAATCATAAGTTTTAGTTACCACGGTAATATTTCACACTGCATAGGCAAAAATGCAAGGAAAAAGTTTTTGATGTCACTTTAGTTTTCCTGTTTTGAATTTTTGCAGAAAGTCTATAAACAAAAGTTAAAAAGGGTGAAAACGAAACATTTTGAACATGTCTTCAAAAATCGTGTTTTTCATTTGTAAGGAGTGTACCAAGGACTCTTTTTTAATGACACCATTACTTATTTTTCAATTTTTGGATTCTTCAGGACTCAAAATGTACCAAATTATTTTCTTTTACCTTTTATGAACTATTATTTTGTAGTCGCCTCAAATTTCTGATTTCAATGATGTACACTGGGCTGAAAAAGAAATGTCGATACGAAATTATATCGTTTTCCGAGGACTTTAGCAAATATGGCGAGGTGGAAAGCTATTTTCCTGAGATGAGTTTTTTAAAAACATGTAAATACGACATTTATAAATGCTCACGTTATTATTTAATAATAATTGATTGTAAATTATTCATATATTTTTATTTTACAACATTAATAGGAATACTACACGAAAATAATGAAATTGTAGTTTATCTGGTATTCCACAGCCTACCTTATTATCCATGGATGCTGTCATTGTTACAATCGATATATACAGCCAGTAACGTTTCATATTGTATTAACAAAAAAGTATAAATATTATTCATTCATTCATTCATTCATTTATTTTATTCCATAGATCTTACATGAGCAATGAAGCTTTAAGATGTGGAACATGTCAACATTTTACAATATTACAATTACAATTTTTACAAATTTTTATAGTTTTACAATTCAGTAATTTTCTACAATTTTTACAATTTTGTACAATTTTTTTACATTTTTTTTACATTTTGCCGAGATGTAGTGAGATGAGATGAGGTCCGAGGATTCGCCAAAATATTACCCGGCATTTGCCTTTTCGGTGGGGGAAACCTCGGAAAAACCCAACCAGGTAATCAAATCAAAGGGGGTAATCAAATCAAAGGGGTTGATGCCAAGGACTCGCCATAGACCATCCGGCTTCGGTCCCACGGCTGGGGAAAACCTCCGAAGAAACCAAAGTCCAAAGGGGGATCCAACCCAAGCCCGGACGCAGCTCCGGATCAGCAGCCCAGCGAGTCTGTCGACTGAGCTACATCGATGGCTCTACTAACAATACATAGCCAATCAGATTATTAAATTTACAAACGCAAACGGTCATTCATAAGTTGAGCTATATTATAATACAAAACAATTTAATTAAATTTAAGGCATAAACAATTCAACCAGTTGTGATATACAGAAATTGATAATACATATCATGCAAACTACTTCAAATTACAAACACAAACAATTTATCAGTAGAGCTATATAGATTACTATTCAATTTAAAGCATATACAATTCATCGGCCAAAACTATAAATATAAATGTGAAATTATTATAAAACAGATACAGAACAGAAAATTGAATCTAATTGAAACATTTAACCCACAACCCAACGATACGTCCGCAGAAGATGCTCCTTTTTGTATTAAAAGCTTCCTTGGCCATTGCTATCCTCCATTAGATTTCCTGGCAGCAGCTCATGTTACTGCTTATAGTACACTCCAAGTACTTGAAGCTGTCCACTTGCTCTACTGCTTCATTTAGAATTCGCAAGTTTACCTTCTTTACTTCTCCTCCTATGACCATGCTCTTTGTCTTATTTACATTTATCTTCATCCCATACTGCTCACAGCTGTCATTTAGCTCCAGTAGCATATCGCTAGTATCATATCCTCTTCTGTTAACAACGCCATATCATCAGCAAATTTTATACACTTTATTCTTCTTCCTCCTACTATCACCCCTTCCGTGTCCTGAAAACAGTTCTTCACTAAATCTTCCAAGTAGACGTTAAACAGTATAGGTGATAGCTATAGGGCATCCTTGACGTACTCCTCTCCCTATTTCACTTCCTTCTGACATCTCTTCTCCTATCCTGACTTTGACTCGTTTCATAGTATACTCGTAAAGATTACTAAACAGCCTCCTCTCTTTCCAGTCCACACCAATTTTCTTCAGGATCCCCGTTAGTTTATTCTAATCCACTCTGTCAAAAGCCTTTTCTGGATCCACAAATACCATATACACATCTTTATTCTTCTCTAGATATTTTTCACCGATTGTTCGTAGCAATCCAATTGCATCTCTCGTACCTTTTCCCTTCCTGAAGCCAAATTTCTCTTCAAGAAAATTAAGTTTCTCAGTGGAATAGTTTTTGCACTGAGTGTACTGGAAGTTTGAAAATGCCGATAGCAGAAAACTTAGAAACAGACTATTTGTTTATTTGTTCATTTGTTTGTTCGATTGTTCTTTTGTTCTTTGATCGTTTGTTCGTTTGTTCGATTGTTCGTTTGTTCGTTTATTCGATTGTTCGATTATTCGTTTGTTCGTTTGTTGGATTGTTCGTTTGTTCGATTGTTCGTTTGTTCGATTGTTTGATTGTTCGTTTGTTCGATTGTTTGATAGTCCGTTTGTTCGATTGTTTGATTGTTCGTTTGTTCGATTGTTCGTTTGTTCGATTGTTCGTTTGTTCGATTGTTCGTTTGTTCGATTGTTCGTTTGTTCGATTGTTCGTTTGTTCGATTGTTCGTTTGTTTGTTTGTTCGTTTGATCGTTTGTTCGCTCGTTGGTTCATTTCTTTCTTTCTTTCTTTCTTTCTCTCTCTCTTTCTTTCTTTCTTTCTCTCTCTCTTTCTTTCTTTCTTTCTTTCTTTCTTTCTTTCCTTCCTTCCTTTCTTTCTTTCCTTCTTTCTTCCTTACTTTCTTTCTTTCCTTCCTTCCTTCCTTTCTTTCTTCCTTACTTTCCTCTTTCCTTTCCTTCCTTTCTTTCTTCCTTACTTTCTTTCTTTCCTTCCTTCCTTTCTTTCTTCCTTACTTTCCTTCTTTCCTTCCTTCCTTTCTTTCTTTCTTTCTTCCTTACTTACTTTCTTCCTTCCTTTCCTTCTTTCTTTCTTTCTTTCCTTCTTTCTTCCCTTCTTTCTTTCCTTCCTTCCTTTCTTTCTTTCTTTCTTTCTTTCCTTTCTTTCTTTCTTTCTTTCTTTCTTTCTTTCCTTCCTTTCCTTCCTTCCCTTCCTTTCCTTCTTTCTTTCCTTTCTTTTCTTTCTTTCCTTTCTTTCTTTCTTTCTTCCTTCCTTTCTTTCTTCCTTTCTTTCTTTCTTTCTTCCTTTCTTTCTTTCTTTCTTTATTTCTTTCTTTCTTTCTTTCTTTCTTTCTTTCTTTCTTTCTTTCTTTCTTTCTTTCTTTCTTTCTTTCTTTCTTTCTTTCTTTCTTTCATTTGGGACTCCAATTACATGTTTCATTATTATGTATTAACTATCTTAAGTGAATAGCATTCAGGAAGTAAATCGGTTTCCATAAATATGCTTTCATTAGAATAAGATTTTCATACCCTCTTCATACTGTACTCTATACGATTATGTAACAAAATATCCTTGCTTCCCCTGGGTACATCGTTTTCATTTCGAAATTCATTCTGGATACAGAATACTATTTTTATTCATCTCTGCTTCTCTCCCCGGGTATTTAATGACAAAAGACAAGCGCTGCAGGCATATTGGAAAACAATAACTAAATAAACGTATACTACCCTGAACAAGTGCTAAATTAATTTTCAAAACTAATTAAACCACAGAGTTCAGAGCACTATGAAATATGATTGAGATATACAAACACGAGTATCTGTTTTATTAATCAATTCTATTGTTTCATTATTTGCAGGACGAGATAAAAGTATCAAGAAAATGACACATTATCTCCATTATGCGATTTGTGTATTTCAGAATTTAGTTCTTTTATCATGTTGTGAATGATTAGCCTACTGTTTAAAGTTTATTTTCTTGAACTGTTATTAAAAACATCACATAAATGTGATTATTTACTATGTACAAATACAGGGTGATTCACGAGGATTTAGCTAACTAAGGAAACAATTTTAGTAGTAAAACAGCTGACAAATTCCCAATAAATGAACATAGAGAAAACTATAGAAATGAGATTTTATAGTGCAAAATCTGACAAATTCCCAATAAATGAACATAGGGAAAACTATGAAAATGAGATTTAATAGTAAAAAGAGCTAACAAATTCCCAATATATCAACATAGAGGAAACTAAGGAAACAGTTTTAGTGGCAAAACAGCTGACAATTTCCCAGTAAATGAACATAGAGTAAACTAAGGAAATCCACAGTTGTTTTTGCACTGGAGAGTCGGCAGTAGTACTTCGTGAGCAAGAGCCGCTCTCCGCTGCTCCACGGAGCGCTCAGTTGCCCGGCTCTGTCCTATGTAATCAACGCAGAGAACATCTCTCCTCATATTCCGCGATGTATTTGCCGTAACGCTGGCTTCACTTTGCTCCTTAACCAATCTGTTAATAATACTCACTATTCCGACTATGATGATCTTCCAAAAAGTCACAGTAAATTAGCACTTTAATATCACAGATGTTTGAATTTTTCTCAACAGGTGGCGATTGATGTCTCCATTCCATGCTCTGCTGCCTCTTGAATTCGTGCTTGAAACGATGTTTCCACGTTTCACCACATGTCATACTGTAATTATTTCCTGAAACTCATTTCCTTCAGCCAAAATAACAATTGTTTTTTACAACTCCATATCCTCTTTTTTTTTGTTTTCACGTGTACGCTTCTTCTGGAACGATCTTGAGCAAGTTCATACCGCTGTGGATATTTAAATGCGCAATTCTGACGCCGTATCTTGAATTGTTATCCTCAGATCATTTTCACATTCTTTACGAAACTTCGACCGGTCTGCCTGGACGTTCTTCAACGACATTATTAGTTCTATCATTTTTAAACATATCAACCCACTTACTAAAATTTGCATGCTTAATTGAAGGGTTCAGAACCATAGTCGGCCAAATGCCATTTACTGTAACCGGAGAAAACAAGGGTTAAAATGAAGTTATCAACAGTAATCTCACTAGACGTTTTGATTTATCTAGAGAAAATCAAAACTCGAGTGGGATTTAATTGACTATTACACGATTAGAAGAAAGTATATAAAGATTAGAAGTAACGAAGTACTCCAATACAATAAAATATTAATTGACTTACGAAAATACAACTGTCTCCAAATGTATTATTGTACCATCTCAACATTATAAATATTACACTAGATGCATGCTAGATGGCACTAGTGTCTTTATACAGACACTGTAATGATTACTATTCAATAAATCTTAATATTAAACAATCTCTGATATGTGACTATCCATAATATCATATAGCAGAAGTTCTTTTTATCCTCTCAGAGCAGAAGCTATAACATAACCTAATATACACAAGTGTTAGAAAAGTTTTAATTAAGGACGATGACATAAAAAATAAACATGAATAATTTTAAAAGGAATAATCATTGAATGTACAATTTTCAAATTTGAATGTGGTTGGTGGTTCAATTGATGTTATATTGGACGTGTGCATAATAGAAGTGGAACAAGTTGATTTAGGCCTACATGGTGTATTCAACTTATTTAGGATTTCCGAATGGTGCTCTTCATTTATTTGTAAATCGGATTTCAGAAGATGCATAGGTATGATCAGTGATTTTTATTAATTCTTGTTCTTGAATGCCAATGCGAGTCATATTTGAAACTGCTGTGCATAGACTGGAGTGGTTTGTAATTTTATATATATATATATATATATATATATATATATATATATATATATATATATATATATATATATATATATATATAATTTTTTTTGACGTCCAGACCAGCGCAGTTTCAAATGTTGGCAAACAAAGAAACAAATACTAGGGACGCGATAAAATTAAACAAATGCTAGGGACGCGATAAAATTAAACAAATGCTAGGGACGCGATAAAATTGTGCGATAAGCAGCCATGATTGGTTGAAATACGTCCTTTCGTACCGTTTTATTGGACAAAAGTAGTATGACGTAGTAAGAGTGTAATAGTCACCTTAATTCAATGGAAACATAATATAGCAAGTAATATAAAGTATACAAATTCAAACTAAATGATATGCCAATCTTCATTAAACTATGTTATTCACTTAACTTTAACCCTTGCTTTCTCCGTTTTTAATAAATGGCGCTTGGCCCACTATGGCTCTGAACCCTTCAATTGATACCAATTGTTAATAAGATTTCGTCAGTTTTATGCCGTGTGCTACAAGGAAATGAAAGCCTACACTCATTTGACAAAGATCAGTGACAATGTTTCATTTTAAGGCAGCTACATTAACTTTAACTTGATATAATTTACATAGTGTAGTTCAGGGGCGATTTCTCAGGGCATGCTATGCTTGCTGCGCAAGCCCAATATTTTCGTAGAATGTGTATTTCTCAAAATGGGATTACGTACATTAAAATTTATTTTGATTTTAGAAATATTGTATAGGCGTAATACCATCCCCAGGTTGCATACCGCAAGTATCGCAAAGCTTGCTCGTTTCTCGGAGCTACAGGAAAGACGTAGAAATAGCGAGAATATGATGCGCGCGCAAGTGCCTTCCTCTTTAGTCCGTCCTAGGCGCACATGCTTCTGTTATGTGTTGTTTGAAGCTCTGGTCCGAGAGCTACACCAACGACTATTTAATTAATTGATGAACTAGTGGACTTACTCGTGTTAAATATGAAATATTTGTCCGGCTTACAACTGTTTCAGTGCTTCACGCATCATCATCAGAGCCTACTCTCTGATGATGGTGCGTGAAGCACTGAAACAGCTGTAAGCCGGACAAATATTTCATATTTAACACGAATAAGTCCACTAGTTCTTCAATTAATTATATTAAAGTGTTAAAAGTGGTGTACGCAAGATTCAAAATGGACTATTTAACGTTACACAGAGCAGTATTGACAGCGGGAATGTGCTGTGATTTGTGAGTGCAATGTAATTGGATGAGCGGAATGCATGTGTTAGCTGCTGTATGTATTATTAATTCTTAAACATTAATTTGAAGTATTGCAATGAGTTCGGAATTGTGTGGTATTGAAACCTTATTATTAAATCCATTTTCCCGAACGACTATTCAAGAGAAGACAGACATTATAGAGAATATCTGCGCTCGTTCAGTGCAGCTCAATACAACAATATGCATTGGTTGGCAGGGTCGAAAAAACTAAATAAACTGTTTTGTTGGCCATGTTTGTTATATTATATCGAACTTCTACATCTGATAAGCGAATATGATCCAAGACTCATAATGATTTCATAATTATAAAATAAATTATTTATGTGGATCTGATTATTTTTATTAATTACGAATTATTACATCCTCCCATCTTCCCTACGAATAAAAGAGCAAGCCTAACTTTCGTGAATAGCATTCACCCCTGGTGTAGTTTATTTTAGTTTATTAAAAAAAAACATTAAATAATATAAAATTACAATTGCAGCTGTACTGTGCAAAAGCTTTTGCTAAAAACATATCTTTTAATTTGGCTTTAAACCTCTACTATTATCATTATTTCTAATATTAAATGGAGTTTTATTAAATAATTTCACATCCACAACAAAATGGCTATTACAAACCTTGGCTAATCTATATTTAGAAACAGTTTTGTTATGGTTATTTCTAGTCTCCTGAAAATGTACGCTTTACCAGAATCATATTAATGTAAATGTTCATATATTAATATAATATTAATAAAAACATGTATTGAAGAGAGAATTAGAATTCCAAATTCATTGAATAAGGGCCCATAACCCTTGAGAATATGCACAACTCTTTTTTCTGAAGAAGAAGAAAAACATCTTTTGCAGTACCGTAGTAATATTTCCCCACAATAAAATTCCATAATTAAAATGTGATTTAAAAAACATGATAGGAATTTAATAAGGCACTAGCAGAAACCAGTTGGCTATTATTTATCTGGTAGATGCTGTGCTATAGAAGTCAAGGTTGTCGACGTCCATAAAATTAAGTTCTTAGCCAAATACATTCCTTCTTTCATTTCTTAATTAGTTCATTATTTCACTTTTTATTAATTGTTTAATTTACTTATTTATTCATACATTTCTTCGTTCATTCCCCCATTCACTTATCTCTTCGTTCAGTTTCCATTAATTCATCATGTCATTTTTGAATTCAGTATTTAATTTACGTATTAATTCCTTCTTCTTTCATTAATTAATTGATTCGTTCATTGTTTATTTTTCCATTAATAACTGCATTCGTTAATTTTTTTTATTCATTCACTATATATACTCTTTTCACCGAGACTCTATGCTCCACGTAAGGAGTGAAAGGATATACTACTACTACTACTGCTACTACTACTGCTGCTACTACTACTGCTGCTGCTCCTACTACTACTACTACTATTATACTACTATGCTACTGCTGCTGCTGCTGCTGCTGCTACTGCTGCTGCTACTGCTGCTGCTGCTGCTACTGCTACTATTTAATACAAAATTTCATTCATTCATTATTTTGCTTTTTCATTCATTGCAATTTATTCATACATTCTCTCCTTTTATTTTTCATTCTTTTATTCAGTATTTAATTCGTTCGCTTTATTATTAATTATTTCTCCATTACTGAATATTTAATTTACTTATTCACTCCTTTCATTGAATATTTCATTTACTTATCCATTCTATCATTCATTCGTTCATTATTTATTAATTCATTATTGCAGTCTTTCATTCAATATTTCATTTATTTATTCATTTTTTAGTTTCTTTGTTCATCCCTTCATTCATTTCTTCATTCGATCAATATTTATTCATTCATTATTTCCGTCTTTTATTCAATATTTCATTTACTTATTCATTTTTTCGTTTCTTTGTTCATTTATTCATTCGTTCAATATTTATTAATTCATTATTTCTGTCTTTTATTCAATATTTCATTTACTTATTCGTTTCTTTGTTCATTTATTCATTCGTTCATTATTTATTAATTCATTATTGCAGTCTTTCATTCAATATTTTCTTTTGCTTATTCATTTTTTCGCTTCATTGTTCATTTCTTCATTCGTTCATTATTTATTAATTCATTATTGCAGTCTTTCATTCAATATTTTCTTTTGCTTATTCATTTTTCGCTTCATTGTTCATTTCTTCATTCGTTCATTATTTAGTAATTCATTATTGCAGTCTTTCATTCAATATTTTCTTTTGCTTATTAATTTATTCGCTTTATTGTTCATTTCTTCATTCGTTCATTATTTATTAATTCATTATTGCAGTCTTTCATTCAATATTTTCTTTTGCTTATTCATTTTTTCGCTTCATTGTTCATTTCTTCATTCGTTCATTATTTATTAATTCATTATTGCAGTCTTTCATTCAATATTTTCTTTTGCTTATTAATTTATTCGCTTCATTGTTCATTTCTTCATTCGTTCATTATTTATTAATTCATTATTGCAGTCTTTCATTCAATATTTTCTTTTGCTTATTAATTTATTCGCTTCATTGTTCATTTCTTCATTCGTTCATTATTTATTAATTCATTATTGCAGTCTTTCATTCAATATTTTCTTTTGCTTATTAATTTATTCGCTTCATTGTTCATTTCTTCATTCGTTCATTATTTATTAATTCATTATTGCAGTCTTTCATTCAATATTTTCTTTTGCTTATTAATTTATTCGCTTCATTGTTCATTTCTTCATTCGTTCATTATTTATTAATTCATTATTGCAGTCTTTCATTCAATATTTTCTTTTGCTTATTCATTTTTCGCTTCATTGTTCATTTCTTCATTCGTTCATTATTTATTAATTCATTATTGCAGTCTTTCATTCAATATTTTCTTTTGCTTATTCATTTTTCGCTTCATTGTTCATTTCTTCATTCGTTCATTATTTATTAATTCATTATTGCAGTCTTTCATTCAATATTTTCTTTTGCTTATTAATTTATTCGCTTTATTGTTCATTTCTTCATTCGTTCATTATTTATTAATTCATTATTGCAGTCTTTCATTCAATATTTTCTTTTGCTTATTCATTTTTTCGCTTCATTGTTCATTTCTTCATTCGTTCATTATTTATTAATTCATTATTGCAGTCTTTCATTCAATATTTTCTTTTGCTTATTAATTTATTCGCTTCATTGTTCATTTCTTCATTCGTTCATTATTTATTAATTCATTATTGCAGTCTTTCACTCAATATTTCATTTATTTATTCATTTCTTCGTTTTTTTGTTCATCCCTTCATTCATTTCTTCATTCGATCAATATTTATTAATTCATTATTTCTGTCTTTTATTCAGTATTTCATTTACTTATTCATTTCTTCGTTTCTTTGTTCATTTATTCATTCGTTCATTATTTATTAATTCATTATTGCAGTCTTTCATTCAATATTTTCTTTTGCTTATTAATTTATTCGCTTCATTGTTCATTCATTCATTCGTTCATTATTTATTAATTCATTATTGCAGTCTTTCATTCAATATTTTCTTTTGCTTATTAATTTATTCGCTTCATTGTTCATTTCTTCATTCGTTCATTATTTATTAATTAATTATTGCAGTCTTTCATTCAATATTTCATTTATTTATTCATTTCTTCGTTTCTTTGTTCATTCCTTCATTCATTTCTTCATTATTTCATTATCAGTCTGTCATTCAATATTTAATTTACTTATTCATTTCTTCGTTCTTTTTCATTCTCTAATTCATTATTTTATTCGTTCATTTTTCATTCATTCATTATTTCACTCTCTTACTGAATATTTCGTTTATATTTATTCATTGTTTCAATTCCTTGTTCGTCCATTTTTCATTTATTTATTCATTCATTCATTATTTGACTCTTTCATTTTATACTTAATTTAATTATTCATTTCTGAATTTCTTCCTTCATTTCATTCGTTCATTTTTCATTCATTTAGTATTTCATTAACCAATTAATTTTTTATTTATTATTTTGATTTGTTCATTAATTATTTCATCCATTTATTAATATTCCATTTACCAAATCTTTTTTTTAATCTTATACCTCATATCTTTATTCGACGTTCATTATCTACTTGTTCATTCAAAATTTCATTTACTCATTCTTTGCTTAATTTTTTCATTCATTTCCTCGTTCATTACATCATTCATTTATAATTTCAGTCGTTCAATATTTAATGTATTCAATCTTTTCATAATATTTATTCGTTTTTCATTGTTTCAGTCGTCCATTATTTCATTCGTACTTAGGTCACACATCCTTCTCTTTCTTCATTCGTTACAATGTTCACTTCCTCGTCTGGTATAGCCTGCACTTGTCACGTGAGTGCACTTCTTCACCTGTTGTTCTCAGAGACTGCTACACCTCTCGCTTTCTCACGTCCTGGTATTCGAGTACGGTGTAATTGATCATCTCACTCTCTGTTGCTCTTGCAGGCATGATTAGCTTCTAATTTCAATTCCAGATGTTGTAGCAAACGTTACAATACGTGGAGCTCATATTTACAATCAGGCTGCACTTGTAACGGATGGACCCGTTCAACCTGGTTCTTCATGTTCTCCCGCTTTAAATTTACTACTTGTCTTCAGAGGAAGAGCGATCTAAGTCTCTAAGACTAAGTCAAGGCAGGAAAATCGCTTCTCGACAGTATTTCCGGCTGAAAATCCTGCAGACCCTTGCTCAACTTCCAATACAGAAATGGAAATCTATCTCTGACCGACGACGTGGGCTACACTATTTTAATTTGGGCCATTAAGCTTTCTCGTTTGATGATCTAGACCATATTGTACTTCACTTTGAGCTCATAGGCGGAGAGAGAACCGTTTCCTTGGGGAGGGGGGCAAAGCAAAACCAGAGAATCCCCATATAATGGGGTTATGGGGGACATCATTTACTTCCTCCCCCCCCCGTTATAGCTTGACCGTGGTACAGTATATCAGAATACATACATACATACATACATACATACATACATACATACATACATACATACATACATACATACATACATACATACAGGGACATCATTTTATTTTTACTAAAATTTTTAATATTAACCTCTCTATATCTTTGGATTAAAGGTCTAGAACCGGAAACACCGCTTGCTCCCCCTTCCACGAATGGAGTTCGATGATACTGACGTAAAATACAAATCACTTTACTAGGTATAGGAGGGAAGAAAAGTAGTTCATCCATTTATGTAAACTAGGAAATATCGCAATTTTCATTAGGTTTTTGTGTAATCAAAATACAGTACTGTATTAACACTTAGTGTTTTTACTCACGAATTGAGCTATCCATTCGGACTTATTAATTATGCAGTGTATATTGTACTGTTACAGCACATTAGCGTACAATATAGAGAATGAAGTTAAATTGAAAAATGATCATAATATGGATATTTAAACACATTTTTTAAAATGGTGGCTGTTCATTTCGATACTGGCTTGAGTTCTTTTGTGCATATTATCGTAGTATAGACTATTGTACCTAATTCCAATTACCAGTTTCGTCCTTCGTACGAGTAACTCATGTAGAAATAATTCTATACCTACTCTATAAAAGAGTACCTTACGTACTGTAAATTTAATCTTCACTTCTGGCCGATCCGAAAAGATAAAATTACTCAGAAATGCTATCTACTGTCCGTTCAAGTGGTTTTGTCGCAGGGTCGTAGAAAGGGGGGGGGGAAATTACGTGACAGTTAATTACATAACGAGGCCCTTTTATTTAAGTTATTTTAAACAGTTGTATAATATTACGTAGACGTCCAATTCCTAACAGAAATTAATGTTCTCAAAAAAGAGCTAAGACAGCCCAGCTACTAGACTTTACAGAGGGGCGAACAGAAGCAGGTGGGGGAAACCGGGATGGGACGTAGGCAAACGGACGACAGTACCTGTGCGAAAATATGATTCAATATTGAAAGTTTTTTCGTCACTGGAAAACGCGAACATATTTCTGCAACGTACTATACTCACTAACTCAGTACTGCATACGCGGCCTTGGTTCTGTGTGGAGAACGGTTGGAAGTTTAGTAGTAGAGGGGGTGGGAGTGAAGTACATTAAAAAACTCAAGTACAATAAAAATTGAAGTAAAAATAAATTGATATCCCTGTACAAACATACATGTTCTGCCCATAGTAAGATCTTTCACTGCAAACCCAGCATTCTCCAATCTTTCCTATTTCCTGCCTTCCTCTTAGCCTTCGCATATGATCCACACATCTTAATATCGTCTATCATCTCATATCTTCCTCTGTCCCTAATTCTTCTCCCGTTAACCATTGCTTCCAATGCATCCTTCAGTAGGCAATAATTATTAATGGTTATTATTGGTTATTAATGGTTATTCTGTAGGACAAAAAAAAATAGCTTTACATAGCTTTACTAGGCAGTTTCTTCTCAGCCAGTGACCCAACCAATTCCTTTTCTTCTTTCTGATCAGATATGAACATTTAATAAAAGTATTTTCGGGAGGGCATGTTTCTTAAGTGTTACATCCATATCTGTGATGTTTCGGACCGAGTTGTATAGGGCTTGAACTGTAGGTCTACAACAAATATAGGTCTAATAGGGCATAACTTAAAACAATCTCCCTCTTTTTCTCTCCCATACAGAAACATATGCATGCATCAATAAAACTACGTAACAGTGCTAACAGAAACTTTCTTATATGAAGCTTACTTTCCTGAAGATATCATATGATATGTAAACTCTAAATTATTTTATTTAATCTCGTCTTTAAATTTAAACATTATACAGAGATCAATTTTTCTTTTTTTCTGCATTGTCGTGCAGTATGCTATTCATCGTCTCGAAGTGGCGGCCTGAAAACCTGGAGACTTCTAACACATGAGTACAGGCTGTTACAAAAGAAACATTACAGTGCTGCCATTCCTCAAATGAGGTATAGCAATTCTTATACAGGGACATCATTTTATTTTTACTTGCATTTTTATTGTACCTGCATTTCTGAATGTACTTCACACCCACCCCTTCACTAATGTCCTTGCTCCCGTCAGACACACAAATTTACGGCCGCTGTTGCATTCGAAGTCTTCAAGCACTGAAGTAAACACTGCAGTGTATAGTGTGTTTCAGAAATATGGTTGCGTTTTCTATGAAAGAAAGAACCTATATTAATAATATCGTACTAAAAATTATATTCAAGAAACGATAAATTCAATTTCAGAGAATATGCTTCAAAATGTTTTTAATAATATGCGTAAAGAATGAACGGCAACCATTTTTAGCAACTTGTTTAAAAATTCAGATTAGCTTATTTTGAATTGAGGTGGCTAGAAGCAAAGGAATGCTAGTGACATTTGTAATAACCAAAGCTCGGAACTTGGGGACTTGTGTCGTGTGCATGAGTAAGGTTACAGGTACAACGTACACAAAGCTCACGCTGCAAGTGCTCAGGGACAGTCGTGTGTACTAAGAAAGTGGCCACAACTAATGACAGGAAGACGGACGAAGAAACTGTTATGTCGAAGCCAATGACATTCAGAGAATTAAAGGTAAACGGTCTGTTTGAGGAAATAGAAATACGTGTTATTTCGAATGGGTATTATAGAAGTTTGAAAATATATTTTGTTTTAAATTTAAGATACAGAATTTCATGGAGAATTCGGAGGAGATACATTATTATTTTTTTTCGAATGGAGAGTTTATATTTTGTAAGTTGTGTCACACACAAACTAGAGGCTGGATACGAAATTCATTGAAAGGCATTGCAGTCCCTCAAATTGTAGAAAAGTCTGTCCATAGCCATGGATCGAAACGTAGAGGGGCTTGTCCTACTAGTGACACACTAATTGAAAACTATTTTCGAGAAAAATGTAGGATATACTTATCTTTCTCAGATACGAGATCAGCTAGCAACTGCTGAAAATCGAACAGAAAACAGTAACAGTGAAAACATTCAGTATTTTAAGTCTGCTACCAAAAAATCTTCGAATGTAGATAGTCATACACTGTAATAAAATGTACACAGCAGACCAGTAAATTTGATATATTTCTCATGTTTATTTTTATTATATATGTGCTATGAAATTACGTGTTTCAACCTACCATAATATTATCAATATGTTGTCGCAGCCAGAAACCACTTTTGTAACAGACCTGACAGTACCTCCGTGCTGGAAGCGGGAGTTTGTTGACATTGAAGTCCGGTCGCTTAGTCACGTGCAAAGACACAAGTCCCCAAGTTCCGAGCTTTGGTAATAACATGAGTTAAGTGCATCCAGTGTAAGCGAAAGTATCTTTAGTGGCAAAGGGATATTTTAATCGCATCACACATTAAAATTTAAATAAAAATTTCACCGATTTTACGAAAGCTTAAATATTTAAACCCCATTTTCTCAAAAGTAACTTAAGTGCACTTACAGCCCTTTACTTATGACCCCCCTCAATTTAAATGCACTCTCTATATTGTATGTTAACACCAATAATTAATATGCTAAATAAAGTAGACATTACATAACGAGCATAGCCGCCTGAAAAGTTGAGTTTTTGAAAAAAAATGTGACTACTCTACTGTATTTTGATAAATTCCGTAAAAGTGATAATCAAACTGAAAATCTTAATATCGTATTTCCCTACAACATAAATGGATACACTACTTTTCTCTCCTCCTATACCTAGTAAAATGATTTGTTTACATATTGCACTAGTAACATCAAACTCGTGTAATGGAAGGGGGCAACAGTGTTTCCGAGTATAGCCAGGTTAATGTTAAAAATGTTGGTAAAAATAAAGTGATGTCCCTGTACATTAAGAAATTTAAGATAAATATTATAGAGCAGACACATGATCTGAAGACATAATTCGTCAATTTAAGCACAGAAACTTAATCATAAACAAAAGCAAACAAGATCTTTTGAATTCAATATTTTCTAACTTTAATAGAAAAAAAAAAAAAGACCTCAGACAAGTTTGGGGGGGGGGCAGTGTCCCCCTCCCATGTCCCCCATAACGCTGCCTATGCTTGAGCTGGACAGCTAATGCGCAAAATAATCGAAAACTATAGTCAAAATTTGTTTCGGAACCGCAAAAACAATTGAGGACCGTTTTTGCAAAACTTGCTTGCTGGAAAAACTAAATTTTACAGGAGAGACAAAAAACTGAATGAAGACACATAGCTTATAGGTGCAACCATCACATTTTGACACACTATAATGAAGAGAAATAATTCAATTTTACTAAGATAACTTTAACATCGTGTAGAGGCCTGATTTATGTTAACGAATCCACCAAAATCTCAATTTTGCAAATTTTGCAGTTAGCAAGTTTTACAAAAAACGGTCCTCAATTCCGCTCACAAGCAAACGTTCTGATGGGGGCAGATAAAAAATTTAATTTTTTTTCTTCCACCATGTTAATAATGTCAAAGAAGTGCTTATACAAATTTTGGCTACTCGACCGCAATTACGAGGCCATCCATAAAGTGATTTTCCTTGGGGCCGTTTATAGAAAAAAAAACACAATTGCATAGAAATATTTATTGAAACAGATACAGCAATTGTTGCGCTATTTGTCAACATATCCCCCACTGGAATTAAGACATTTGTCATACAATGGGATCATTTTTGTGTCTTAGAAGTCAGCCGCCTCAGATCGGAACCAGCGTTTGACTGCGTCTGCACCTCTCTCTGTCGATCTCATTGTATGAGAAATGTCTCAATTCCAATGGAAAATATATTGAAAAATAGCTCAACAATTTCTGTGTCCGTTCCAATAAATTTGTCCAATGAAACTGTGTTTTTTTCCTGTTAACGTCCCCTGGCTAACTTATTTTTTTACGGCCCTCGTAATTGCAATCGAGTGGCCAAAATTTGTATAAGCATTTCTTTTGACATTATAAACATGGTGGAAGAAAAAAAATAACTTTTTTATCTGCCCCCATCAGAACGTTTGCTTGTCAGTTCATCTGATAACGTAATAACAAATTTATTTTAACCCATCTGTACTGGTGAAGATGGCGCTGATGAATGTGTGTTCATGTTCGGTGTAGATGACGTGGGTTCGATGTTTACTGCATCTGATCGGTTCGATGTCTCCATAACCACAGTTGAAAGAAAGTGTTGCTGTAAGAAGGGTTACTGTTGGAAGAAAGTGCTGGCTGTGATAGGAAGTGAATTTAAAGTGAAATGTCATTTAAAAGGACGATCAAAAATTGTGGCGTGGAATGTATTGTTAAGGATAATTTCAAATATAGAAAACAGCGAAAAATGAGTACGGGAAATATTTCGTCGAGATGCACGGAAAAGAAATGTACCGCAATTTTACAGACTAATGTAGAAGTTAGTGAAATAGTGTATATAAGAGACTTGCATGATCATGAAAATAAAAGCGCTAGGGCTATTGAATCACATGTTTTGCGGGTAAATTGTAAAAGAAAATCGTGTGAAGAAATTACTTTACAACCAAGTAAAATAATACGAACAGAATTATCGACTTCAGACACTTTTAATATTCAGAGAATGGAGACAGTTGAACTTCGATTAGAATTGTACAGAGCCCGGAGGAAACAGATGCCCACTCACCCTCGCAATGTAAATGAGGCGTTAGAAATGTTAAACAGTTTAAATATTATATGCTCGACCATGCCGAAATGTAGTAATTATACACCTGGTAGCAGTCCTTTAATGCATGTCATTAAAGTACACCTACTCATTAAAGTACAGGTCTTCAGCCAATGATAACTCAGCTTACATGTGTTCAGCCAATGACAAGTCAGCTTTGTACCGTTATAAAACCGCAAGTATCGATTATTCTCGGATATGCAATCGAAAGAGAATTAGCGAAAAGTCACGGAGGCTGGAAATCCAATACTGTCGCAGAAGGTTATGTTCTGTTACTATAATAATTAGTGTTAATTGTAAATAATGTTCAAATAAATTCAATTTGTCATCTCGTTTTTCAATGTCGAATTCAATAATGAAGGTTATAATATTATATTATCAAGTTTAACGGGACTACGTCAAGGTCAATGACATTATTGTTCCTCGGAAAAAATCAATACTTTCGCGTCTGCGCACATCTCACAATTCACGACCTAGAACAAGGTCACTTCCGATCTTGTCAGATACAAATAAAATGTATACATCTGAATACCGGTAATTTCAAGTTAGAAATATGGTCGAGCATAAAAAGTCGTATGAAACTCGCCTATAATGGTAATTAAGAAGCTCGTATGAAAATTATGAAACTCGCTTGCGCTCGTTTCATAAATATCCATACTCGATTCTTAATTACTATCATTATAGGCTCGTTGCATAATGTACTATTAACAAATCGAGGCGAAAGGTTCTGTTTTGCAGACATCGAAAATAAGGCAGTAATCTTTATTTGTGAACGAAATTTGCAGTTTCTGTGTAGTAATGCGCGTAATATATTAGCGGATGGAACATTATACGTTTCACCAAAACACTTTCATCAGGTTTATACTATACTGCAGCCGTGGCGAAAATGTAACTCACGAGCACATTGTGGCTCGCAATGATAGCTGTGCATGTTTCTTGCTCCCCCAACCCCCACCCTCTCACTTACTGGAGTCAAACTCCGTTCCATTTGTATTTGTCTCTGACTGCGAGTGGAGTATCGTCACAATGTGTCTCTCGAAACCATGTACCTCTACAAAAACGAAAGTTTCAAGTAGGATGGGAGGACGCATTTTTTTGCTGCCAATATTAAATGTATATCTTGTTCACAAGTATTACGAGGAAAACGATTGTATAACATAAAACAGCATTATAGGCCTACTACATGTTACTCATGAAAGATTAAAAGGTGAAGTGTTATTATTATTATTATTATTATTATTATTATTATTATTATTATTACTTCGATCCTTTTTCAGCAGATGTACGAATAATGTGGTTAAATCTTCAATTTAAACTCACAAATTTACAATGTAATGTTGCAATGAAAGCTAGATGTAAGGACTTGACAAATGTTGAACTTTTCAAATCTTTGCCAAAAAATAAATGTCCGAAGCTTCGTTCTTTCGCTTGCTCTGTTGAAGCCATGTTCGCTACAACTTACGTTTGTAGAAAATTATTTTCAACAATGAAAAAACCTAATTTAGATTACGACTGATAGACAAATACCTTCGTGATCAACTACGACTGGCAGTAAATGACAAAATTCCTGATTTTGAAACTCTGTCGCAGAGACGTTCTGAAGGCAGTTAGCTTTAGATTGTGATAATGTGTTCTATGTTTTTTTGTTCATTTCACTACGTAAATCCTCAATGTTTATATATTGGAAAACAAATGCACACGCAAAGCCCTTCCCTCAAAGTACATGCGCGCTGTCTGTTGGTGCTAGTTCAGGATATCGGTATCGTCGCTTAGCATTTAAGAAAATAAAATGGGCACACTCACTCTACTTCGCGCAGCGAGAAGGAATCCTAATAATGATCGCTTGCTGATGTGAACACTGAGTAAAGGATACGTTTCGGCAGGTTACGTGTTTATAAGAAACAACTAGCTCACCCCAAGGTTATAATTAGGGCTAGGATTTTGATGAAATTGCATCTTTATTTCTAGTAAGCCAGAAACATTGCTGCTTTAGTATTTATATGTTATGTGATAAACTGGTTGTTTTAAGACATATTTGTTATGGCATCTTTTTGCATTTTTTGCCTGATTCAACTCATAAGAGCATCTTTTGTTTTATTTGGTCATTTTTTTAGGGATTTTCATTTCATTTTGGCCATAAATTCCCATTATTAATTTAAAATAATGTTTATTTCCTTTGGTATTTACTTTACATATTTTTTCCATTAATACCCATTATTTTGTATAATATTTCAATCGTTTTTCTACACAAATATTGCCATTTTAACGTAGTAATGGATCAGTCCAACCACCTCTTCAATATAGACTCCTCTATTCCTGCTAATTCCGGATAAGAGTGGCCTTGCGGTAGACTGCATGGAAACTACATCAAGTGAAATAATTAATTAAAGTCTACTACTTAGAAAAAACTATGTAAAATTTAATTTAACTGCTAGTCTAAATATTAAGTAGTACAAAACCTCTTTTCCTACCAAGCCAATTATATAAGATCAATTTTTAGAGCATTTTTAAGGGCATTTTTGAAAGATTTTTAGGTCATAAATGCATTGTTTTTAGGACATTTTTTCATGATTTATAGGTCATCAAAATCCGGTCCCTAGTTATAATACTTCCAGTTCTGAAATAACATGTAAAATATTATGTCCAGAGAGAGGACTGATGACGCAGGGGATATAAGTCTGTCTGCCAGTGAAGGAGATTCGTCAGTGAGAGTGCATGAGACAAACCAGCCGCGCAGGTTGTCGGTGACGTAACAAGTGAAAACGAGTCGCGGACCTCGACGGTTCTTCTTCTATCACTTGCGTTTGGGGAAAGGAATGACTCCTTTCTGTGATTGGTTGCTCCATTGAGGGCGTGTCTACCAATACTACGAACGTTAGATACTTCTAAGTTCAGGGAAGATACATCTTGATTACACAACTTTTAACACTATATCACTTCCGAATATGTATTATATGCCTTTCTTGTGTTAAATTCTATGGTACCTGGTTAACATGTTTCGGTCTGTTATTGGCCTTCTTCAGAACTGGTTGTTGCTGGTCTTGGCGCTTTTTGTTTTGTTTCCTGTGGGGGTGTGTTTGTGTAGTGCAATGTGGAGTCAAAGAGTGTGTGTATTCTGAAATTGAGTTGTTTGTTGAGAATTTCATTTGGATATGTTTTTGTGTCTCTGTATATTTCGTATTGTTCTAGTGTGTTTAGTTTCTGGCTTTTTATATATTATTTTAATGTACTGAAGTACATATGATATTTCCATGCAGATATTCTGCGTCATCATACGATGTAAGAGTAATGGATCGGAGAAAAATTCTCTTCGGCGCCGGGATTTGAACCCGGGGTTTCAGCTCTACGTGCTGATGCTTTATCCACTAAGCCACACCGGATACCCACCCCGGCGTCGGACAGAATCGTCTCAGATTAAGTTCCATCTCTTGGGTTCCCTCTAGTGGCAGCCCTCTGCACTTACGTCATAGATGTCTATGAACGTAGGACTGAAGACGATATAGTGAATCTGGTATGTGGCACAAAATATTATTGTTTTCAAGAAAATGTTTCGTTTCTATTGTAATGACAGCTAGGAAGTTTGTATCGTAATTCCGATATTCAACTTGGACTGTCACGCAACCGATTGCGTAGCAACACGAGAAGTCGGGGAAGGGGGGGGGGATAAACGTGTTATAGGTCCACCAACTTCTAATTACCGATTGGAGATGGGGTGGCTGCTATCGCTACAATTGTGTTGACATCTACGAGCTCAGTAGTTCGGTCTCCTGCCGTCGGTAATCGGAAATTGGCTGGCCTATACACTCTTATGTTTGCATAATTATTTAATATTCCTTGATATAGTTAAAATAATGTGAATTACATAATATGGATGCATTTAGATTTACATGAGGCATGTCCAGTGGCGGCTCGTGATAAAATATTTTGTGTTCACAATTTTGTGTTCCAAAATCGAAGAGAATTTGAAATCGTATACGTTTTTAGCCTAATTGAAATGTCATGATTCCAATGTTTCACTGTCGAAAAAAACCGTATATAAATTCAAAACAACCTATAATAATAATAATAATAATAATAATAATAATAATAATAATAATAATAATAATAATAGTAGTAATAATTAATTTAATTTAATTTAATTTATTTAGATTTAAATATACAGAATAAAGAATGTAATTACAAACAAACAAACAAGAGAAATAGAAATAAAATAATACAAACAATATAAAAAAAGGAGATGCAGTAGTATTAACAAAATTTGAGACCGAATGAGCAGCGCTCGTGTTCGGTCGCAGTTCAGATATAATATTAATAGGTCTATAAGAGAATATAAAATAAAATAAAATAGGAAATAGAATTAAAATTACAGTTACAGAAATTATATAATACAATATTAATATAAGAGAAATATAGGAAATAAAATAATAATAATAATAATAATAAAAATAAATAAGTAAAATAAAATAGGAACTAAAATTTAAATTACAGCGGCAATGGAATTATATAGTATAATATTAACACTAGAGAAGAATAATATTGCACGTGAAAAGTATGACTATATATTTCAAAATTATAGAATACAAATATAATATAGGTTGATTAATTCATACACATAGGCTATAAATTTATTTAATCAAATTGAAGATATTAACACGTTTCTAATTTTCTTGTTATATGTTAGTGGGTTACATGTTAGAAGTTCTGGGTGTAATTTAGTTAAAGCATTGTACAACCGAGAGCCTAAATTGATGCTATGCTTTAGACCAGCAGATGTGAGACATTTAGGTTCTACTAATGTTGAATTAATATTTCGTCTTGTCATAATTATGTATCTGTAATACAAACTTATTACGATTTTTATGATAAAATTTTTACAGCTATACTTATAAATTTGTTCAATATTAAATACATTAAATTGAGAATAAATTAATTTAGTTGGATAATCGAAACGTTTCTTCAAACAAATTTTAATTATTCGTTTTTGTAGTAAATTTAACGGACTAAGATTAATTTTTGTACTTCCACCCCAAACAATTATACCATATTGAATGATAGACTGAATAATAGCCAAATAAACATTTCGTAGAACTCTAATGGGTAAGCAGCATCGAAGATTAACGAATTTATAAATTATTTTACGAAGCCTCTTACAAAGATAAGTAATGTGATGAGGCCATTTTAAATTGTGATCAATAATGATACCCAGATATTTCACATACGTGGCTTCTTTCAATGGTGGACAAATAATAATATATATTATATATAATAATAATATAATAATAATAATAATAATAATAATAATAATAATAATAATAATAGTAATAATGAAACCTAGTCTTTTTATTTCCAATTTTTCCTGGAAACCCAGTTTATCCAGTTCTTTACTCTTCAAAATTACTTGAACACAGTTCTTTGTTTACATTTGTTAAATATTAATACATAAAACAATTTACAAAAGTGTGTGTTCAGTAATATATTTTGATTCACAACACACTGATACACTATAGCCTATACCAGTACTGTAATCCCATTCTCATAGATTGATTACTATAAATACATGCCAGTAAATATTATTCTTAAATAATATACACCACCATACAGATATTTAAATTCATACCACCATCACATTCAGCCAGAACATCTTTGAAAGTCAAACCATGGATGAATATATATTTATCCATGGGCAAACTATGCTATATGCCGACACTGAAGTATAGTAATTCACATACTACACTCTCGTAGCAGCACTGTACACACATCCACATAAACTAAACGTTCCGACAGTGAGATACTGACACCTGCAGGCTAAAATACAGACTAATTAAATTTTCTCCTCGAGATATAGCACGTAAACGACAGGCATCGTTGCACCTGACATCTATAGGATAGATTCACTGGTCACTTAATGCTTTGTGCTCTTGACGAGTCATAAGCTACCAGCGAAAGAAAATTTTCTCCCGCGCATGCGTGAAATTTCTGTAACCTTCTTGAAAAGAGCACGGCTTGTACGTGAACGGATGTTGCCAAGTTTACATAAGAAGTTTATGCAAGATGCGGGAAGTTTGAAATACTCGATCCTGATACTATACATCCCCACTACGCCAATACGGTATTAAATAATAAAACTAATCGTGCATTAATGGAAACAAGGTGTTCACGTGCTCTTGTGCTCTTATTGACGCACCGCCACTGGGTATGTCATTCAGAAGTATTCGGATTAATATTGTGATGTTACAAAATTGTGCCCGATTAAGAAACTATATTTTGATTGTAACGTTAATGAAGTATGGTGCATTGTGGTATATTTACCAAGGTTAGTGCTGTATTTCTAGAAATTAGATATGTGATGTGATATACAAAGGTGCAACTAAATTAGAATGATGTAAAAAAAAAGAGGGGTGTGAGGCTAACTTTGGAGAAGCGAAAAAAGATAATTAAGAAAATGACTCAAGCTTATTTGTTGCGAGACATCGGTTTGCGTAGCGTCGTCCTTTGTTTCAGCACATGCAAAGTGCTGTGCAATATTGCTGCAACCAGTGAGACACTTTCATTTGGAGTTATGGCATCCGACAAGATGCAAAGTCCTGTAACAAAATATTTCGTTGCGAGACAAAATGCTGTATTTTGTGTCCGCTCCGCCTAATGGATAGTATTGTCTTACTTATGGTTGTAAGTAATGAATTTTTATGTGCAATAATTCAAAAGAAAAATGTAATTTTCTTTTGTTACATAATGTATTACTTTATTAACATAAACTTTAGTTGTATGACAAATCGAGCATTACATTATAATGAATACGAGTTGTGAAAACTCTTGAGAAAATTAATAAACATTAATTGAACATCCAGACACTTAATATTTTTATAAATGTTTTAAAAAAAGGTCTAAAACATAAAAAATCAATCTCTTTTCTTTCTTCACTCAGCCTCCTCCCCTTCTTCAATCAGCTTCCTCCATTTCTCATTCCGCCTCTTCTTTTTAAACAGCCTCCGGGCCGGGATATTATTTCTCGTACAGGCGGCGGGTTGAGGTGTTGTTGTTGATGAGGCGGGCGGGGATATTATTTTTCGTACAGGCGGCGGGTTGAGGTGTTGTTGTTGATGAGGCGGGCGGGTTAGGTTGTTGATGAGGCGGGCGGGGATATTATTTTTCGTACAGGCGGCGGGTTGAGGTGTTGTTGTTGATGAGGCGGGCGGGTTATTATTTCTCGTATAGGCGGCGGGTTGAGGTGTTGATGAGGCGGGCGGGGATATTATTTCTCGTATAGGCGGCGGGTTGAGGTGTTGTTGTTGATTAGGCGGGCGGGAATATTATTTCTCGTATTGGCGGCGGGTTGAGGTGTTGTTGTTGGTGAGGCGGGCGGGAGTTTTATTTCTCGTATGGGCGGCGGGTTGAGGTGTTGGTGTTGATGAGGCGGGCGGGGGTGTTATATCTTGTGAGGCGGCTGTTTAGATGTCTATTTCAGGTGGCGAGGAAGGGGCGAGATCTCAGTCGTCCGAGTCGTCCGAGGACAATCGGGCAGGCATTGGGGGTGGATCTCGGAGCTGTAAAGGAATTTATAATTCACATTGAAGAATCGGTAGTACTATATTTAGTTTCTTGCCTCCAAGATTACTAATTACAAGGAAACAATGGCGCGGGATGATGAATTATTTCCATCTTATAATCATTCCATGATGATTTGTGGAGGAAAAGAGCACTATGCAAGTGTGGCGCCTAAACTATGACAATTTCTCTCAGTCACGATATTTCAAGCAATACAACACACGAATTTCCTCAAGCACAATGCCCTCTTCAAATCACAGATATTCTGTGAAGTCACAACACCATACACATTTTTGACATCCACTGTCAAATATAACTTTGTACGCCCAATATCAAAAGTTAAAACGCCTACAACCCCAAAAAGACTGTCCAATAATCAACATTAGAATAATTCACACATAACTCGTTGAATGCTTAGACGTTAGCTATGAACTCCTTGACACACATCAGTCGACATAACACAGAAAACATACAAAACTCTACGACTTACGTAAAATTTTTATATGATATTATTAGACCCAACATCGACTTGCCGACGAGAAAATGGCGATTATTCCAATTATCAGAAACCACAGCTCTTTGGTTCTACTTAACCGCAGCGAATTCCTGCAGTGCTTTTCCATTATCTTATTGGCACCCACACATGTGCCCCTGCATGAAATGGTGTAAATTTAATAGTGAAAATATAAAAATTACAAACAGTTTTCTTACGAGAAATATATATATATTTTTTCCCCCGGGCGCCCACAGTAATGCTGTAATTTGACACTGCAGCTTTGTATCAGTTTCTCTAAATACTTTCACCCGTGATCACTAGATGGTACTCGGGGTATTTTTTTAAACAAGGCCACAAAGACTACTTCTTTAAATACAATAAATAATGTTTTAGTTTTTCAATCTTATGCCTTATTATTATTAACATTTGCTAGTACATGTTAATTAATAAAATAATATAGGAACGCTTTCTCCAATTTAAGGTATCATCAGATACAATTTGCTTTTATGATATCTAAATTACATAGTGGAATCTTTGTTTACTCTTAAAGTAAACCATGAAATTGGTGTTATAATAAGTAATAATGACTCACGAGTTTTATTTATATGTATTTGGGTGGAAAAAGTTTTATGTTATAAATAAGTCTACATTTGGATAAGTAATTATTAGGGTTCGTATTCCAGCTACCTATAAACTGGAGTGAGGTTACCTGATTCGAAGTATATGTGACATCACAGCGCAGGTACAGGTACGTTCGTATACAAAATAGTTACGTATACTCTGCCCTCTTCCTCTAGAAAGTCAAAACCGAGACGCAGTCATAGTGAGTAGTCTTATCGATCACTGCTCTTACTAGTCGTATTATTTTAATAACTACATCTTTGTGGCTGATTGAAGGTTCATTGCAGAGGTAAAATGCCTTGGATAAGACGCTCAAGCAGGGCATAGTTGAGGATACTTTAACTAATATTTTCACTGTCAATGTAGACAACATTACATATAAGTTGTGTAAAATAAACGTAAAAGTGACAAAAACAGTGCACTGAAAGACACTGCAATACCAAAGGCACAGAAAGTGTGTTGAACGTAATCCAAAAGTAAAAATCTGAAAATTATGAAGTTATGAACTTTCGGTCTTACTAATAAGCCGTGTATACTTTTTATACTAGACTTATGCAGAGTTGAGACAGAAAACTTTACTAACAAACCATGCAGAAGCGATGGACGTATAAACAGCCTGTAACTATACAATGGGAATTGCTTTGCAGTAGATATATATACGAAACCCCTTGTTTAAGCGTTGTATATAGAGAAAAAATGGCCGCCCTTCTTACAGCTGTTCGTATCGACTGTCATTTTATGATGATGGTTGCCTAGTAACCAAAGAAGAACAAACCAAAGAGCACAGAATAATTAGAATAATACTGCTGTAGCTTGTACTCTTTGACCAAAATATAGTGTGGTAATCGATTAGAGCCAGTTGTACTATCGATACTTAACACGCCACACTAGAGCGCTCTACCGGATGGAATAAGGAACCTCAGATATTCTATTATCTTTCGTAACGAAGTAATGACGAAACTATGAAGTAGCTGTGTAACAGTTATACTGTTATACACGACGTATGTAGTAGTGATGGGCGAAGTTGTTCTTTTCCCGGAACAGTTCCGACGGTTCCAGTTCCGAAAAAATACTATGTTCCAAATAACAGTTCCGAAATAACAGTCACCAGTGGTGATGAGTCGGAGTCGTTGAGTCGTTCAAACGAACGGTACAGTACCCTCCCTCTTCACCATAGACAAATAACACCATGCAGCTCACACTGGAGCACTCATAGGCATGACATAGTACACATTCTTATCTATAGATGGCACTGCAATGCACATTCGAATCGATTTTGGAAAATTGCTGTGCATGCGGACAGAACTCAAAAGCTTAATGTTAGTAATTACACAGCTGTTGACTACAAGGACAGAATACAACACTTTGTTTTCGTACATAAAGTTATAAAGACATGGTAGCCAAATAAAAAAAAATAACATAACATTTAAAACATATGGTATGTAATTTCTGTTCTCTATTACATAATAAAAAAAAACATCATTAATTTTTATTTTTACTTTTCTTAATGCACAGTTATAATAATAATAATAATAAATATTACAATTTCATAAATAAAAAAGATATATATTGGCAGTACTGAAACCTGGAAACCCCGCAGTGGGTTAGTAAAATGTTGGAATCGCATCTTTACCAAAGTGTAATTTAAACTTCGCATTAAACCTCGCTCTCCAAATCAGTACTTATATGGGTAGTTTCCAACAAATAATGCTACAACATTTTTGTCGTTCTTTGATAACAGAGAAGATAGCACAAAAACTTGTGCTTGTCAGACTTAACCTCAACAAACGACATACAGACATTGTAACTAAACCACTCATTACCATTTACGACTTTAACCTTTGTATAGAATCAGCTGATCAATGAATTAATAATAGTATGCGTACTTTATGACTTTGTAGAATGTTTATAAAACAGAATTAGTCAACTAATGGTGAAATAAACCATAAAGCGGGAATCAATATTACAGATTATTGAATACTTACTATAACATTACAGATGATTGGCCAGTCTTACAAATGTTGATATTAAAGTTCGCGCCACCGCAAGGATTTCAATGTCCATGCGCCCCCCTCCGCAACAGTTCCGAGACCGGAACAGTTCCAAAATAACTGTTGTGTTATTTTTTACCCATCTCTAGTATGTAGTGATTATTAGTAAGGAATTTACACACTACGTATAAACGAGCTACTCATTGTATAAGTATAAGACAGTTAAACGTCTGCATATAGAGTTTTTATTAGTAAGACTGTCTATGTTTAGCATGGATTTGTTTAGTCTACCCTGATGATCGTCGTCAGCATCTCAATTAAGAAATTTAATTATCTATATTTTATGGAATTTCTAGAAGAGTTCATAAAAATTAGTGAGTCCTCAGTGATGAGTTATATATACAATATCTTATGAAACACGGACAAAAATCAGATACTACATCATGCACAAATAACGTCAGGTGCTATTGAAAGAATTTCTCGCACTATAAAATCATTTCGAGTGGCATCCGCTTATGTTAAAGTTCCGTGACTTGCGAATGCACGTTATTATTCACTGTAAAATTCACGATGAAAATGAACATCACAGTTCACGCATGTGTTTACAGCTTCAGAATGTCTAGAGTTGACTGTACTCCATGAAAACGCAGCGTTAACATGTTTGTTTATATCTTTATTCGTTGCATTACCTGTTTTCGGCGTATTATATACCCAATGTGTCTTTAACTTCAGTCTTTAGGTAGTCTTTGTACTCCTTGTATGTAGTTCTCGGTCATAACATTTTTGCCGGAGTATAATGCAATGTCACGTTATTTTATTCTGCTATAGAACCGCATTATTTGATTTTACCAGTCTTTGTACTCCTTGTATGTAGTTCTCGGTCATAACATTTTTGCCGGAGTATAATGCAATGTCACGTTATTTTATTCTGCTATAGAACCGCATTATTTAATTTTACCAGTCTTTGTACTCCTTGTATGTAGTTCTCGGTCATAACATTTTTGCCGGAGTATAATGCAATGTCACGTTATTTTATTCTGCTATAGAACCGCATTATTTAATTTTACCAGTCTTTGTACTCCTTGTATGTAGTTCTCGGTCATAACATTTTTGCCGGAGTATAATGCAATGTCACGTTATTTTATTCTGCTATAGAACTGCATTATTTAATTTTACCAGTCTTTGTACTCTTTGTATGTAGTTCTCGGTCATAACATTTTTGCCGGAGTATAATGCAATGTCACGTTATTTTATTCTGCTATAGAACTGCATTATTTAATTTTACCAGTCTTTGTACTCCTTGTATGTAGTTCTCGGTCATAACATTTTTGCCGGAGTATAATGCAATGTCACGTTATTTTATTCTGCTATAGAACCGCATTATTTAATTTTACCAGTCTTTGTACTCTTTGTGTATACTTCTCGGTCATAACATTTTTGCCGGAGTATAATGCAATGTCACGTTATTTTATTCTGCTATAGAACCGCATTATTTAATTTTACCAGTCTTTGTACTCCTTGTATGTAGTTCTCGGTCATAACATTTTTGCCGGAGTATAATGCAATGTCACGTTATTTTATTCTGCTATAGAACCGCATTATTTAATTTTACCAGTCTTTGTACTCCTTGTGTATACTTCTCGGTCATAACATTTTTGCCGAAGTATAATGCAATGTCACGTTATTTTATTCTGCTATAGAACCGCATTATTTAATTTTACCAGTCTTTGTACTCCTTGTATGTAGTTCTCGGTCATAACATTTTTGCCGGAGTATAATGCAATGTCGCGTTATTTTATTCTGCTATAGAACCGCATTATTTAATTTTACCAATCTTTGTACTCCTTGTATGTAGTTCTCGGTCTTAACATTTTTGCCGGAGAGTAATGCAATGTCTCGTGTTATTTTATTCTGTCTGTAGAACTGTATCATTTAGCTTTACCACTCTTTGTACTCCTTGTGAGTATACTTCTCGGCCACAACATTTTCGCCGGACAGTAACGAAATGTGTCGTGTGATGTTTCATTCTGTCTATAGAACAGCGTTCACTTGTTATATTTCATTCTTTAGAGAGGCGCTAGCTGCAGGCTTTGTGTCGTGCAGATAGAGAGCTCTGTGACTGAAGAGATGAAGTGCTACATCTTTTATTGGGAGCTTTCTTCACTTTGTCAAGATGAACCGCTTTGAGGATGTGAGAGGTTCTTGGAAACAATGCAGCGTTTCATTTTAACACCACTATTATGTTTTATGTATATTACTTCAGAGTGGGATTAAAAAAAATAAAATGTTACACGTCCCTATAAAAAGATATCCATGCGCCTCTGTCCCTGATACATGCCTACTGTCATATAGGGGATCATGTTCGATTCCTGGCTAGATCTTGTAAGATTGTAGCGAATAAGTGGCTGTTCAGCGAATTATTTCTGAATTATTTATTGGTTTAGTGTGGTGTAGTATAATTACTTACTTACTGGCTTTTAAGGAACCCGGAGGTTCATTGCCGCTCTCACATAAGCCCGCCATTGGTCCCTATCCTGATCAAGATTAATCCAGTCTCTACCATCATATCCCACCACCCTCAAATCCATTTTAATATTATCTTCCCATCTACGTCTCGGCCTTCTCAAAGGTCTTCTTCCCTCCGGCCTCTCAACTAACACTCTATATGCATTTCTGGATTCAACCCTACGTGCTACATACCCTCAAACGTCTGGATTTAATATTCCTAATTATGTCAGGTGAAGGATAAATGCGTGCAGTTCTGCGTTGCGTAACTTTCTCCATTCTCCTGTAACATCATCCCTCTTAGCCCCAAATATTTTCCTAGCCCCAAATATTTTCCTAAGAACCTTATTCTCAAACACTCTTACTCTCTGTTCCTCTCTCAAAGTGAGAGTCCAAGTTTCACAACCATACAGAACAATCGGTAATATAACTGCTTTATAAATTCTAATTTTCAGATTTTTTGACAGCAGGCTTGATGATAAAAGCTTCTCAACCGAGTAATAACAGGCATTTCCCATATTTATTCTGTGTTTAATTTCCTCCCGAGTCTCATTTATATTTGTTATTGTTGCTCCAAGATGTTTGAATTTTTCCACCTCTTCGAAGGATAAATCTCCAATTTTTATAGTTCCATTTCGTACAATATTCTGGTCACGAGACATAATCATATACTTAGTCATTTCGGGATTTACTTCCAACCCTATCGCTTTACTTGCTTCAAGTAGAATTTCCGTGTTTTCCCTAATCGTTTGTGGATTTTCTCCTAACATATTCACGCCATCCGCATAGACAAGAAGCTGATGTAACCCGTTCAATTCCAAACCCTGCCTGTTATCCTGAACTTTGCTAATGGCATATTCTAGAGCGAAGTTAAAAAGTAAAGGTGATAGTGCATCTCCCTGCTTTGGCCCGCAGTGAATTGGAAAAGCATCAGATAGAAACTGGCCTATACGGACTCTGCTGTAAGTTTCACTAAGACACATTTTAATTAATCGAACTAGTTTCTTGGGAATACCAAATTCAATAAGAATATCATATAAAACTTCTCTCTTAACCGACTCATATGCTACGCCTTTTTTGAAATCTATGAATAACTGATGTACTGTACCCTTACACTCCCATTTTTTCTCCAATATCTGTCGAATACAAAAAACCTTATCAATAGTCGATCTATTACGCCTAAAACTACACTGATGATCCCCAATAATTTCGTCTACCTATGGAGTTAATCTTCTGGTGTAGTATAATTAGTTGACAAAACATTACTACTCTGGGCCGGTCTTCATAGAAGCTCTGTATTTTTAGATTAAATGAACTAATTTTAATGTATTAGAATGAAGTTTTGGGGTAATCCGCCATGTCCTAGAACAGTGAATTACACAAAAGCCTAATTCCAATCACAGTCATCGTGAGAGCCTAAAAACTTATAAGGCCTAACTTTTAGTGTAGTTGTGTATTTTGCATAAATATATTCCTTTAGTTGAATTTGTCTTTATCAACACTAGTCAGACCGTTTGGAATTTGTTGGAAGCTTCCCTTTATATGAAAAACGGAGTATAGCCACTGTCGTGGCTCAGGCGGTAGCGCGTTTGTCTTCTGACCCAGATCTGTTCTCGAGCTTGGGTTCGAATCCCTCCTGTATTGATTACCTGGTTGGGGTTTGCTCAAATATAAGACGAATTCTTCTGTTTCATCTCGCCAAATACCATTTTACTATCACCAGTTAGGTACAATGTACATTAACGCTAAATAACCTGATACAGTACAGTAGTTGGTACAGCGTCGTTAAATATCTAATTAAAAAGGAACTTGGTTAACAAATCTTTAAAACCAGATGTAGGTACTTTCGAGCATATGCCTAATTATTTTAAGAGATAGGCCTAGAAATTCTAAAAGTTTGCTATAGCCTAAATAACTCCATAACACTATTAAACTTACAAGGAAACGTTCTGATTGGGGCAGATAAAAAAAATATTTTTTTTTCTTCCACCATGTTAATAATGTCAAAAGAAGTGTTTTTAAAAATTTTGGCCACTCGACCGCAATTACGAGGGACGTAAAAAAGTAAGTTCGCCAGGAGCCGTTAACAGAAAAAAACACAATTTCACTGGACAAATTTATTGGAACAGACATAGCAATTATTGAGCTATTTTTCAACATATTTTACATCAGAACTGAGACATTTCTCATATCATAGGATCGACAGAGAGAGGTGCAGACGCAGTCAAACGCTGGTTCCGATCTGAGGCGGCTGAATTTTACGACACAAAAATTGATACCACGGTATGACAAATGTCTCAATTCTAGTGGATATTTGTTGACAAATAGCGCAACATTTGCTGTATCTGTTTCAATAAATATTTCCATGCAATTGTGCTTTTTTCTTAACGGCCCCAGGGAAAATCACTTTCGTAATTGCGGTCGAGTGGCCAAAATTTGTATAAGCAATTCTTTTTTTTGACATTATTAACATGATGGAAGAAAAAAAATTACGCGCAATTACGAGGGCAGTAAAAATGTTTTCCTGGGGTCGTTTATAGAAAGAAAACACAATTTCATTGAAAAAATTTATTCGAACAGATACAGCAATTGTTGAGCTATTTTTTTAACATATTCTCCACCGGAATTGAGACGTTTGTCATACCATGGAATCGGCAGAAAGGTGCAGACGGTTGTCACAAACTGGTTCCAATCGCAGGCGGCATATTTCTACGACACAGGGATACGAAAGTTGATTCTATGGTATGACAAATGTCTCAATTCCGGTGGGGAGTATTATGTTGAAAAATAGCTCAACAATGGATGTATCTGTTCCAATAAAACTTTCCATGAAATTGTGTTTTCTTTCTGTAAACGGTCCCAGGGAAACTTATTTTTTCCGGCCCTCATAATTGCGTTGGAGTGGTCAAAATTTGTGTAATGACTTGTTTTGACATTAACATGGAGGAAGAAAAAAATATAACTTTATCTGCCCCCATGAGAATGTTTGCTTGTTAGTGCAAACAATTGACGAAGAAAGCCTACGCATTGTATCTTGCGCCGGGCTTAGAGGAAGCAACTGCCCGTGGAAGCACAACGCGCTGTCGGTAAGAATGCCGGTAACTTAGGTTTGACTCGCTTTGAATAAACGGTAATATATCATTCTGATTACGATAAAGTAGAGATTTGTTGAGAAACTTGTAAACTGTATAAAATGAAAGTATGTGTTACCTCTATTAGACAGATAGTTTTACAATACAAAAGCAAGACACCAATTGCAATGAACTTTTTTTTTTTATTGTTTGTTTAGTCAACTGTCCGAAGACACGTCTGAACCTCAATAGTGATACTAACATGGCACCACTTATGAGGCAACTAGGCCAGGAGATAACGGGGTAGGGTGGCCAGTTCCTTTCTGTCTCCATTGCATATATCGCCGACTAGCTCACAATGAACTATTCTTGCAAAATATAGTGGACCTACCAGGAACGTGGAAGAGCTAAAAGAGGCAGTTATAAAGATGTGGAGCGTCTTTGTCTATCTCAGGGGGGGGGGGAGGCGCAGGGCCTGGTGAAAGGCGATCCTCTGATCAGCCACACGACACCTTACTGACTTCTCGTCTATTCTCTTCTCTTCCGAGTCGTCGTCTTGTATAAGCTCGCCGGCATGGGAAAGGCTGGACCGGCAGCATCCAAAGAGTTTCACAAGAAGAGACGTTCCTCTCGACAGGAGTGGCATCAGCTGATCGCCGCTCTTCCTCACATCGTTCTTTTTTCTCTACTTTCTACTACACCTCTCTTATTTCCTTCTTCTGAAGCCTGTTATTTAGTTTGTTTTTAATTCGCCTTCTACTTATCTTTTCTTCTCGTGTTCCTTTTCGTTTGCTACCCTTTTTTAATTACCTCTTCCCATGCTTTCGATTAATTTACTTATACAGTGAAACCTCTCCTCAAGGACACTCCCAAAATACGGACACTCCTCATATACGGACAGTTTTTATGTCCCAACTGAAATAATATAGAAATAATGATAAATTTATCTCTCGTTTACGGACACTCTCAGAAACGGACACGGACAGCTGTTTCACGTTTCTAAAGCTTGTTTGACCTCCTGACTGCGGACAGAACTTGAATTTCAAGACCTAATGTATTAAAAAAATGGAAAATTAATTTTGAGAAGTGTACAAAAATTCTTCAACATAAAAAAAAAGACAATAAGTGTCTCGTAGGCTGTCACTAGCCTAGCCGGCTACCCCTTGTTAGCTGGAAGCGGGTGGGTAAACGAAGTCATAACATTTAACCTGTCTGATGGGACCAAAGTTTCCGCGATCGTGAAATTGTATTCGACACATAATAGGGATAGTAGGATTATTCTCTTCACTTGAATCAGTTGTTCTGTTTGGAGAGACATGGCACCTGAACGTAAAGGTTAAGTTGAAAACTGTAAATTACAGTACCGTACTGCATAACTGTAGACCTAGAATAAAATTGCATGGCACAGTACTGTATTTTCTTTTATCAGTCTTATTTACTGTAGTTCAAAGTTGTAAAGAATTTACTGTAGTACAGTATACTGTATTTAGAATTAAATTACAGTAATACATTTCATTTAAAGCGTGAAGGAATACATAATGCATATTATAAATTTACTGTTAGATTGGGAAGCCTCCCTCCCAATAAAGGACACCTTCCAGATGCGGACAGATTGTTACGTCCCTACTATATCCGTGAATGAGAGGTTTCACTGTAAATGGCTTTTAGAGAATCCGGAGGTTCATTGCCGCCCTCACATAAACTCGCGATCGGTCCCTATCCTGAGCAAAATTAATTCAGTTCCTAGCATCACATCCCACCTCCCTCAAATCCATTTTAATATCATCCTCACATTTACGTCTCGGCCTCCTCAAAGGTCTTTTTCCCTCAGGTCTCCCACCCAACTAACACTCTATAGGCTTTTCTGGATTCACCCATATCTGCTACGTGCCTTGCCCATATAAAACGTCTGGATTTAATGTTCGTAATTATGTTACGTGAAGAATACAATGCGTGCAGTTCTGCGCTGTGTAACTTTCTCCATTCCCCTGTAAATTCACCCCTCTTAGCCCCAAATATTTTCCTAAGCACCTTATGTTCGAGCACCCTTATTTTCCACGTGTCAAAAAACCGACGAAATATATTTTCCACGGCTAATCCACCTTATAGCTCTATAATATAGCCTATATGGTGAATCTGGCATTCTTCCCCCATATCATGTAGGAGTTTTTGGAATTGCCGATGTTTTAATGACTTCGATTTTATTTGGCTTATGATGTCAACAACCAACTCGGTAACATTTTTCATATTTGTTTTCTTAATCCTAGTGCTTCTTGGTGAATTATAGTGGATGAAAGTTATATCGTTATCAATATTTAATTGTGAAATTACAGAAAACAAAGTTATAAGTTTTAACATAAATACAATAAGAATAATAATTGGTAAGTCTTTTACAAGGATATATATTCTGGCCGAAATTCACGTCTCCGTGGAATTTTCAAGGGTCTTAATAATGACATGTCACTATGAAGCCAAATTACCAGCGATAATGTTACGTTGCGTACGCTGAAACTGTAAGTCCGTTGTGGTGGGGGTACAGTCTGTACTTCTCCGCTTCACTTGCTTTCAGGGGCTGGCTGGCGAGTCACCAAATGCCGACGTATGGCCAAGTCGTTACGGCAAATATGTCTGTAAGTGACAGGGTGAGTGCTATTTACTTCTCTTTCTAAAAAACCTGTGCCAATATAAACCAACTAGGCTTTAGTGATCTTACTCTTCACATTCTTTTCTATGTTTAACTTCTTTTTATCTTTATTCGTTTCTTTCCACACTTTTCCAGATGGTTTTATCCTTCGCCGTACTTAATTCTTGTTCCATTCTTTTTTTCTCTTCACCTTTCTTACCAGATTCTCCTTATATTCTTCTTCGTCTTCTAATCTTCATTCCTCTTTACCTTTGTTCTTATAATTTCTCTTTCCAACTTTGATATATACTTTCATTTTACTCTTTTCTTCTAGTCTCTGCATTCATTTTCCGGGGGCATGATTGTTGTAGAAGCGGCTGGTAGTAATGTCTATTTCAGGTGGCGGGGCGGGGGCATGATTCTACTAGTGGCGGCTGGTAGTGATGTCTATTTCAGGTGGCGGGGCGGGGGCATGATTGTTCTAGAGGCGGCTGGTAGTTATGTCTATTTCAGGTGGCGCGGCGGGGGAATGATTCTTCTAGAGGCGGCTCGTAGTGATGTCTACTTCAGGTGGCGCGGCGGGGGCGAGATCTCATTCGTCAGAGTCGTCCGAGGACAATCCGGCAGGCATTGGGGGCGGATCTGGGAGCTGTAAAGGAATTTACAATTCACATTGAAGATTCGGTAGTACTATATTTGAATCGCTCCATACAGAAAGGGCTTTAGTCCATTAGACCTAGTTTTGAGAACACTAAAGAAAACATTCTGTAAATGCCTACTCTATTCCTTTCTGCATAGAACTCTGAGCCTGACGCTTCAGTTTCTATCTTTCCAAACATTGGACGGAATACCTTTCTGCACAGCCCGATGGAGCCACCCATAAAGAAATGATTTCCATCTATATCTCGTTTTTTTAAATTTGTGACTGAAGCCCTTTCTGTATGGACCGATTCATTTAGTTTCTTGCTTCCAAGATTGCTAATTACAAGGAAATAATGGCGCGAGATGATAAATTAATTCCATCATATAATAACACCATAATGATATGTGGATAAAAAGAACACTATGCAAGTGTGACGCCCAAACTATGACAATTTCTCAGTCACGATATTTCAAGCAATACAACACACGAATTACAACTTCCTGAAGCATAATGTCCTGTTAAAATCACAGATATTCTGTGAAGTCACTACACCATACACATTTTTGACATCCACTCTCAAATGGACAGTTCAAATCTGGAAATCTGGGCATCATGGTGAAAAAAATAAGACTGTGGGTAATTCACAAAAACTTAAAATGAGTGAAGAAAAAAATTAGAATTTTGTAGACAAAAAACATAATTTGTGATTGAAAAGGTTAATCAAAAACTTCCTGTCTTAAACAGTTTTTAAATTTCATATCTCAGAAATAAATTAGAGGCACACTATTGACAATCTTTATCAATGGTTTCATGATATCACTAAAATTAACACACTGAGATAAAAAACATTCACAATTTATGAAAGATACTAAGTCTCATAAACATTTCGCGGGGGCTGCGTTCTATTTGTTACCTAGAATGTGCAAATTGTATTCCATATTTTCTTCCTTAAACAAATATGGAATCATGGTCTTCAAATCTGTCTTTTTTCATCAGACATGGAACTCGGTGAGGAACTAACTTCAAACATTGCTGATCGAATATCTTTCAGGTGTTTCTTTTTCTCACACTTTATCTTAGGCTACTCACTCTCACTGTGTGATTCTTTCACCTGGGTGCATGCTAGTCTGGTGAATCTGGTGATGCTGACAGTTTTGAAATATAGGTTTATAGTAGTGATCTGATCTGGCAGAGTTTGTTTGTTATAGCAATTTCAATAATTTATAGGATCTGCTTTAAACGGTTTTACTACGTTAGTTTCCTTCACTATTTTATACAGATAAGTGGGTGCGTATGTGTTTGCGACTGCCTTCGTTTTCAAGAAATTGTATGGTGGAGGACAGGCTAACAGCTTTAGGAATGTTATCCATTGAGAATAACATGGTATGTAAGCCAGATTTCAACAGTGTAGTTCGTGTGTGAAAAGCACCGGAGACAGGAGTTCCACTACAAGTAATAAGGATGGCACCTACTTTGCTATATGGGTACACAGATTTGTCATTGTTCCTAGTTGTTTTAATTTCTATGTTTGAGCCTTCCCAAAATAAAATCCACGAACAGCCGCTAATCACAGTACAGTTTTTCTAATCTGTTTTTATTTTCTGTAGACATGTTATAAACATCTAATAAGATGAAGCTACACCTCTATCCTAATACAGGTAGTAAAACTAAAATGTAAACGTGACTTATAACAACTGACAGTCGTTAACGACAAACAATTATTTTGCTACAGTTTACAAATGAAATGAGTCTAATACAATTACAAAATCTAGGGCAGAGATATTTCCTATATTCATTCTTTCCTCTCCCTTAAGTATTAGGCCTACAGTAAATTATTATAGCATAGTTGAAAGTCAAGAAATAAGAAATATATAACCAACTCTAATGAATTTGCTTATTTTCCAGAACAGGACAGCTACGAACTATCAAAATTTTCCTTGTAATTCAATCTACATCGATGTTTAATTTCTTAAAATGTGTTTAACGATACTACGAGTGCTACAATAATGCAGAAAGTAGGTTTCGTGGCTTAAAATGAAGAGAATGTGCGTGTGTATTTGTGCCTTATTAACAGTGCTTACCTTTTGTTGTAACGTATGAATATACGACTTCAGGCTGGCGATTGTTCTGTCCCTTTCACGGATGATTTCAAAAGCACCGTTGCATTTATTAATTTCATGCTTTAATTGTTTCTGCAAGGTTGTTATGGTGTCTCTCAATTCGTCTGTTTGTTCCATCAGTTCTTGTACTTTTTCTTTGTATCGTCTGAGCATTGTTTCAAGTTCTTCATAATTTACGGTATCGATGCTCTCTGTGTCTGAATATTCATAGTCCCCTTCCTCGAACTCGCTACTTTCTGATTGATGTTCGTTTGGCTTCCTTAGCCCAATCTGTAAAATATTTTACAATTTATTCATGTTGAAGAAACTGTGAAGTTCTAGATTTCGTTTCTTTCCTTTAAGATTACTATTACAGCGCTACATTATGGAAGCTTGGAAAGTTTTCTTTTCTCAATCGTACTATCAGGGACTGGAATTATCTACCTTCAGACTTACTAAAGGCTTTACCAATAACCGAAAGTTTATTTAAAACTAGGCTTAAGGACTTTAAGGACGGTACTATATTATGCACACCAGTACACTGAGTAAGCAGAGAAACACAGTGAATATCTAGTGCTATGTATCGGGTGTACAGTGTGTTGTAGTGGAAGTGCAGTGAACTATCAACTGAGCGTAATAATGGCAGAAAACAGAGAAAGGGTGTGAGTTGGAGTGAACGTGCTGAAATTGCTTGCAATAAGGTCTAGGCTAGCGATTTTGAGGTTAATGTAGTAATTACGATTCTACGGAATAATAAGAGTGTAATTGATGTTTTGTTATTTGAAATGTTGTAACAGTGAAAAAAGTGTGTTCGGTCAGTGAAGTTTCATAGTTTATAATGGTAGTGCAAAGTATTTGCACAGTGAAATGTTTTTGAAGTGTTAGTGAAACCAGGATAGTGTCAGTGAAATGTGACGTAGTTCCAGTGCAGTGAGTGAGTTGAGAACGAAATGAGTGTAGTGCTGAGAGGTACTTGTGCATGTATGAAGATATCATACAATACTCGTGGGTTTAAGTTCGAACTTGGGGTTAAGACACAAATTAAATTAAATTTAAATGCTTCTTTAAGTGATCGTGCTTCATTTAATTTAGGATGCTGCTTCTTAATATTATTATACTATTATTATTATTATTATTATTATTATTATTATTAATTAAGTGTAATTTTCGTTATGGAATGTAATCAGTTACCACTGCCAACAGTTATTTACCCATTTGTAGTATGAATAAATACATACATACAATTTCAAAACCATATCTGTGTTATACGGAGTGACTTATTCTATTCCCTTTTGTCCATTCATTTATAATAGTGTCAAATTTAGAATAAATAAAACTATTCATATGTAGTGTGTTATGCCGTGCTGTAGGATTACTATAAAATTGCCACTGGTGTAATTCAGACAATGCAAGTCGGACTCGAGATCCAAAGCCACACGCGGATGTGGGTTCAAATCTCACTTGCGGTCGTTAACCGATGGTTTTTTTAATGTAAAGCAAATGTTAGGTAATTTCACTGTGAATCCTCACTACCACACCGTACAAAACAAAAGACTGTGGTGCATGAAGTATATACAAAAATGTCAAAGTAAAGTATAACTTAATATAAAAGACAGGAAATTCTTATGAACACAACTGGAAAGCCGCCATTCAGCTGTTTAATTTTTCTTTTTGCTGTTATTTATATTCCCTTTAACATCACTGGTCACATTGCGAATTAGTCTTTCGGCTGAAATCCGAAGGCCGGTATACTATTGTTGAGACTGGTTGTATTGTTGTGAACTAGATGTGGTCTGTAGAATATTACTGACTTGTTTTGAATATGATTTTGGTGATGAGTGAGGCCGGTGATATTCAGGGATTTGTGGTCCGAATGATCTGGCATTTGCCTTACGCTTGAGGGGAAACCCTGCAAAATCTGAACCAGGAAATTAAACCCGACCGGGAATCTAACCCGGGCCATTTGCGTAAAAGACCAGCATGCCGACTCCTACACCACAGAGGTGGTTAGTTTTTAAATTGTTATGTATGTAGGCATGTAAAACGTACGTATATAGTCGTGCTCGCTCACATACTTATCAACAAACGTGTTATTTATCATATCAAGTATCGTGTTACGTCATTGATGATGCAGCAGATTAATAGCTAATATCAGAAAGAAGAAGAATGAGGTTCGTAATAGTAACAAACATATGTCAACAAGTTACACACACATTAAAACAGACTTGTCAGCCAAATACAATCTTGTTTGTTATAGGTTTTGATTATGAAAACAGACTTACTATATGGTCTGAGTTCGGTTCCTGATCACAGCATAAAAGTCAGTGATGATAATTTTATTTACCATGATGATATAGCCAAGACTGAATTGCACTAGATATTAGAGCACGGAATTATTAGTAAGTATTTATGGCCTCCTCGTTCCACAGACCTCACACCTTGTTACTTTTACCTCAGGAGAATGCTAAAATTCCAATTGCACACAACCAATTCCCCCATGCTAAAGAAACTGAATATATACTAAGAGAAATTAGAACTATTGCGTGTGAAAGACCATTTCTTAATCGGCATCATTATCATCATCATCATCATCATCATCATCATCATCATCGTCGTCGTCGTCGACCTGGTTGCCGAGTTGGTATAGCACTGGCCTTCTATGTCCAAGGTTGCGGGTTCGATCCCGGGCCACGTCGATGGCATTTAAGTGTGCTTAAATGCAACAGGCTTATATCAGTAGATTTACTGGCATGTAAAAGAACTCCTGCGGGACAAAACTCCGGCACATCCGGCGACGCTGATATAACCTCTGCAGTTGCGAGCGTCGTTAAATAAAACATGTAATTTTTTATCATCGTCATCATCATCACAGGTTGTAAATCTTTGAAGAAATTTTATGGTATTCCAAGTTTTCTTCCCACATTAAAAAAATCTACATTGTCAATTCATTTAATACTGACGCCTTCGAAATCAGTCTAAAAAAATATGCCTACCATTTCTTATAATAATTCCCTTTGCATATCAGGATCAAGACATTTATACTACATATTATGATCAATGAGATGATTAGCATCCCCAAGCTTCATTTGTAAATTAGCTATCACGTTATTACTTACCGAGATTAAGATGTTGTTAATGACGTCATGCGGGACGAAGCGTCCATTGGGTGCCACGTACTGGCCAGCTGGCCCTCTTCCGTAACGCATCTGCAATTCAATGACAATCACATTCTAAGCTGTAGTTAAAATTAGTTCGGCAATAAGACGGAATTTTATGGATAATTAAAATGTTCGTTACATTACACCAGAGCTTCTGACTGGAGCAACTAGATGAACGCCTCAGTCATTGGAAGTCCCTGTAGGCCTATATGTTACAGTTACTATTAAAGAAAGTCTCTAAGTACATATTACAGACAGTGAAAATTACATATTACATCAAAGTCAGTCTGCAGCACAAATCCAGAGGGAGAGCAGACTTATGCGTATATACTTATGACTAGTCAAGTATAAAACTGTTAGGAAACGTAAAGTTACCATAAAAGAAGATGGAAAAGTCAGTACAACATGATATATCCGGACGAGAAAATGTGAGTGAATTATTCAGAGAAGTATTGGAGAACAGTACAGGAATATGCAAATCTGGCTTTCAGGTAGTAGCTCCCTGTAAAGCAGGTTTGAATAATTTCAAGGAAAAATTGTTCCGGGCCCGGGTATCGATCCCGGGACCCTTCGCTTAGCGCGCGAACGCTCTTCCGACTGAGCTACCCCAGGAACTATACACGAAACCGTCACAATTTTTCCTTTGTATCCACACGACTCAATTTGAGCTGACAAGACGCCAGAACTCAACTATGAGTGCACACAGATACTTGTGTGACTTAAATTGTGGCTTTCTGTTAACGTACCTCCAGTAACGAATGTATTATACAAATCTGGCTTTCAGGTAGTAGCTCCCGATCGATATTCGGCCCCGGAACAATTTTTTCTTGAAATTATTCAGCACAGGAATAAACCAGAAGGACACAGCAAAGAAGAACCAGACAATAGAAAACTTAAAACTGGAGACAGAAAACATCAGTTTGAAGATAAAAATAATAATCCGAGGCACGACAGCCCATGAAGAACCATGACCGACCAGCCGGCTGCTGACCTCACGTCTACATGCCGAAGCAGAGGTGGACGATCATTCAACCAGAATGGAGATGTCGTGTGGTTAGCACGATGATCCCCCCAGCCATTATAGCCGGCTTTCGTAACCGATGCTGGGTAGGCACCGGTCCTGTACATTGGCAGAAATGTTATGAGAAAATATCTTCCTCCTTGAGGACTCGAACCAGCGCCCATTCCGTTACGCGAGTCCTAGGCAGGATGCCTTAGACCACGACGCCACGGCGCGGGACTTTGAAGATAAAGGGCTTGGTAAAAGAGAATAATCGGTGAAGTAAAAATTGAGTAGTGAATTGTTTGAGCATTCTAAAAGGTATTTACTTACGTTCGGGTCCTGAGACCACATGCGGACGTCGGTGTAATTCGCCTCATAGCGCAGGTGACCCAGTTGGCGCTTGTCGCTGATAACCGAGGGGATAGTATCCCGGAATCGGCTGAAACTAAGCTTATAACGCTCAAACATTTTAATCAATGTCCACTCGTTAGCATTTATAGAGCTGAAGTCCCGGTACGTATCCATAGCAACAAGGAGGCATTGTAAGGCAAAATAACAATGAACGTTATTGCATCACAAGCCATTATTACAAATTCTTTATATGCTCATTCTTAACTCGTTGACTGCCATTATGTTTTTATGTACTTACGTCCTAGGCCATATTAAATTTAGAAAAATTTTATTTCAGACGAAATGGTCTATTTCATACAACAAAAAACACATCCGAATCTGTAGCGATATAACATACATTAGCTATACTTAATCGTTCTTCGGTGAAAATGGAATTATTCCTCTAGAATCGTAAATTCAGTGCATGTAATGGATAGCTTACGTTAGGTCTTCGGTGTGATGGTTCAATACGGGACGTATACAGAGGTGTTATACATACTAGGTTCAAAAAGTTCCCGGAATTTGCTAGCATCATAGAAACAACGTACCTTAAACACTATTCTACAGCATTCCCTTCAAAATAGTTGCCTTCCGCAACAACACACTTTTGCCAACGCGTGTAGAGTTCCTGGAAGCAGGCCTGGAAGCCATTTTGTGAAACCCGTCTTAGTGCTCTCGTCGCGTTTGCGATAACCTCTTCAGCATTGAATCTCCGTCCTTTCAGATGACTTTTCAGACGGGGAAACAGAAAGTAATCAGGTGGTGAGAGATCAGGAGAGTATGGTGGGTGATCCAAAGCAGTTATGTTGTGCCTGGCAAGAAAATTCTTTACAATAATTGCGCGATGAGCAGGTGCATTGTCATGCATAAGGAACCAGTTGTTTTCTACCCACTTTTCTGGACGTTTCCTTCTCACTGCGTCCCAGAGGCGACGGAGGGTTTCTACGTACAATTCTTTCGTTACAGTACGACCTTCTGGAATGAACTCATGGTGCATGAGACCCTGAGAGTCGAAGAAAACTTCCAACATAACTTTGCTTTAAGTGTGCTTAAATGCGACAGGCTCATGTCAGTAGATTTACTGGCATGTGAAAGAACTCCTGCGGGACAAAATTCCGGCACATCCGGCGATGCTGATATAACCTCTGCAGTTGCGAGCGTCGTTAAATAAAACATAACATTTAAAATAACTTTGCCTTTGGAAGTGTCCCTAGGAAATTTTTGCTTCCGAGGAGATGTTTTCGATTTCCACTCAGATGACTGTCGTTTAGGGACTGGGTCGTACAAGTAGCACCAGTTTCATTTTGTTTAAGAAATCACCATCTTCATCAGCCATACTGATCATGTCCCCAGCAAAACACAGAACTTGATATTTGTACTTTGCTCTGTGGACATAATTACAAAATGCGACGAACAAACAAAACACTATGATAAACAATTGCCTACAACTCAAAACCAATAATTGCCATTATCAGCAAACTTTAAGGAAATGACATCATGAATGTTACCAACAAAACAAATATATAATATCCCTTGTTATATGTTAATACGAAAAATGGTAGTAAAATTCCGGGAACTTTTTGAACCTAGTAGTATTACAACAAAATCTGCAGATTGAAGAACTCGACTCCATTAATCCTTTGTACTTTTATTTATCTTTGCTTTAGAATATGCCTTTAGGAAAGTCCATTATAACAGAGAGGGTTTGGAATTGATCGGTTTACATCAGCTCCTTGTTTATACGTAACGTAACATATTAGGGGAAAATCCACAAAGTGTTAGGGGAAAGAACGGCAATTTTACTTGAAGCAAGTAAAGAGATAAGTTTTGAAGTACCCCGAAAAGACGAAGTATAAGATTATGTCTCGTGTCCAGAATATTATACGAAATGGAAATATAAAAACTGAAAATTTATCCTTTGAATAGGTGGAAAAATTCAAATATCTTGGAGCAACACTAACAAACATAAATGATACTAGGAAGAAAATTAAACGCAGAATAATTATGAGAAAAACCTGTTTTTATTCAGTTGAGAAGCTTTTATCATCCAGTCTTACTTTAAATCACTTATGGCTTTTGAGGAACTCGGAGATGCATTTCCGCCCTCACATAAGCCCGCCATTTTCATTCAAAAAAGTCTGAAAGTTAGAATTTATAAAACAATTACATTACCGGTTCTTCTGTATGGTTGTGAAAATTTGATTCTCACTTTGAGAGAGGAACAGAGATTAAGGCTGTTTCAGAATTAGGTTTTGAAGAAAATATTTGGGGGTAAGGGGGATGAAGTTACAATAGAATGAAGAAAGTTACATAGCGCAGAACTGTATGCATTTTATTCTTTCCTGACATAATTAGGGACATTAAATCCAAACGTTTGAGATGGGCAGGGCATGTAGCACGTATGGGCAAATCCGAAAATGCACATAGAATGTTAGTTGGGAGACCGGATGGAATAAGATCTTTAGGGAGTCCGAGGCGTAGATGGGAGGATAATATTAAAATGGATTTGAGAGAGGTGAGATATGATGGTGGAGATTGGATTAATCTTGTTCAGGATAGGGACCCATGGCGGGCTTATGTGAGGGCGGCAATGAATCTCCGGATTCCTTAAAAGCCATCAGTAAGCACTATTATTTAAACAGTGAATTGTGAAACAATGCCAATACCACGACCATTATCCCTCGTACTCCTTCCCTATGGAGTTACATTATAGCCCTCTCTAGTCATGGCCCGGCCCACACTACGTGGCAACGTCGGACAGCACGTTAGTTGCCGTCCTATCCTGCTGCAAAGCTGTTAAATGCGAGAAAAGTAGTAGGCTACATCGTTTTCCTATTTCAAAGGAAAAGTAATGACTTCCTGAATATTTAGTGAGTTCACTAAATATTATGCGATTCACCCTATTATCAGTTATGACACACAAAGTTTTCTAATCAAAATACATGTATTTTTTGTGAGATATCTTAACATATTTCTGCTGAATCTGGCCCTGTAAGTTGTTTCACCGCAACAGTCTTATCAATTTTCACCTTTTTAAAATTACCAAAATGCAGCACTAATTAAAAAGTGTCCGGTACAACACTTTTCGCGAGATCATCTGTTTTATTTGCAGCAATCCCAAGCAATCTTCCATTTTTGTAGTCTACAGTTCCTTTTACTCGAATTTGATATATTTGAATCTTCACAATATTTTCACTCTCTGAATACTGCCTAACATGTTTCAAGAACTGTCCATTCTCAGATATTGAAGAAGGGGATACTTTAAAGTTTAAACAAGGAGGAAAGTTTTCTTAAATAGGCTATCGAGGGTGCGATAATAACAAGATGAAGGTCAGTCTAATCATATCCTAACACTTGGCATTTTTGGATATAAATTTAAAAAGAGTTTATAATTATTGAGGATACATCGTACTGTCGCCCTGAGTGGCGCAGTCGGAATAGTACTGGCCTTATGTGCCCGAAGTTGCGAGTTCGATCCCTGCCCAGGTCGATGGTATTTAAATGTGCTTAAATACGACAGGCTTATGTCACTAGACTTACTGACATGTTAAAGAAATCCTGCGGGACAAAATTCCGGCACATCGGCGACGCTGATATAACCTCGGCAGTTGCGAGCGTCGTTAAATAAAACAATTTAATTTACATCGTACTTAGGTTTTTCGTAAATATTATATCAAACTTATAACATAAGAGATCAAACTTTTTAAGCTACTTTCATCACAGTTCTCATCGTTTTCAATAACAATTTCAAACTTTGTAGCAAGGCAGTAATTTGAGATACAAGAGTGCTTTTGGTATTAGTATCTGGTGAAACGCAACAATCACAAAAATCTATTAGAGATGGAAACTGACTTCATTCTGTGAGCAAAGAATTTCTAAAGCTATTACCAAGTTAGAGGCTGCCCATACTAAAACTTCATTCGGTAGACGTTCATCATTCATGTGCATTTCCACACTAAAATCCCTGTTTATTTTAATGCTAACAGTTATTTTAGGAGCATTAGTTACGTCTAGTTCACATACTGTTAAACAAGATTCGTTTTTAAATAGTGACCCGTCTATTTTAGATAGTTTCTTTGATACATTTTCCAAAAAAAAAAAAAATAGGGAAATGCTACACACGGTTTTCCTTGTCTGCCTCTCTCTTTTCATCCTCATTTCAGTTTTTCAGGCGATTGTCAATTTCTTCTCTCCTCTGTTACGGATTTTTCCATTTGGTTCCACTCACACTGCTTAGATATGAAGGAAAATTTGTAAACACATTCGGAATTGGATGATCGCGTTTACGAAAATTCGTTTTTTCGTCTTTGTTGTTCTATTTCTCAACAAAGCTTAAGTCACTTTTCCTGAAAATGTTACGTTCATACCACAGATCTGTTGATTGGTGACCAGTCTGCACGTGGAACCCAACGAATACATATACAACGTAGTTTGAGATCTCTAGGAAACCGGAAACTACAATATTATCCTTCTGCTTTTATTTTTTTATCTTAGTTACTTAAGCAGCTCGGCACTACACGCACCTACACCTATCTGGCATGGTTATGAAAAGTTTATGTTATCACAGACATCATAACAATGGAAATATAGGCGTAAATGCACAAGCCAGGAGAGCGTCTTACACTGGAACACATGGCACATTGCTGAGCTGATAGGACGGGCCGCGGCGTTGCCACACTTACCAGGACCGGGCCATGACTAGAGAGGGCTATGGTTACATCCGTCTTAGTAGCCTAAAAATTTGAATAAATAATTTGCGCGTATAAACAAGTTAATAAAACCAAGCATTGTTAAATTAAATTTTCCAAAATTTTAAAATTTTGACAAATATTAGACAATTTCATAACTCCACAACCATTAGAGATGAAATGATTAGCCTAAAAATGTCCCGTTAAGGGCAAAGGCCTCCTCCTATAGAGGGAGAGCTCTATTTGTCTCACGCGGTGAGCTACTCCGCGTAAGAGATGTTTACAACCTTGGAATTGTTCACTTGGTTCTCATTCTGCACTGTTTGATATTGTTCGCTTGTTTCTGTCGCACTGGTTTTAGTCGCTGTTCACTTGTCTTCTTAGGTTTTTCCAGTCTTCCCTATGCCTTGCTCTGCTTGACTAATTGCTTCCTGCACGTTCATTGAAGAGCTCGGCCCATCTTCTTTTTGGTCATAGAATTCTGAAATTTTGTACAGTGATTTAACATGAACTTATGCAAAAAGTAGACTACAATAATGCCCATTTCTTTGAAAATGGAAAAATTAGGTCACAAAACATTATGTAAATTTATATATATTTTTATAATCTCGGAGTGCATTTCGAATCTAATCTTAGTTGGGATACGCATATTAAATATACATGTAAGAAGGCATTCTCTATTCTCCATTCACTAAAAAGATTGTATCATTATCCATCTAAATTAAAACAGACGCTGGTACAGACACTCATTCTACCTCACTTCGATTATTGCGACGTTTTGTTCAGTGATCTCAGGATTGATTCCGCCCAGAAACTACAGCGTGTTCATAACGCGTGCGTCCGCTTCATTTGTAATGTTCGATACTATGATCATATCTCACCTTCTTTCGAGAAGTTATCATGGCTTAGGTTACATGAGAGGAGAAATCTGCACTCACTTTCTCTCCTATATCGAATTATGCACACTTCATCCCCCTATTATTTATTCGCTCGTTTTCATACTCTCTCTCGCTATCATAATATTAATACTCGATCACAACGCGATAACACGCTAGAAATTCCACTTCACACATCATCTCTGTATTCCTCATCTTTCACTGTTGCTACCTCTCGTCACTGGAACTCTCTGCCGCCTGAAGTCAAGGGCTGCCGAACATTGAAATCTTTCAAATCCAAGTTAGAAAATTATCTTATGACGAGTTGCCAAACTAACTTACTATTATGACAAGTGTTGTATTGCATGTTTCCACGTATTCACATTTTTTTTTATGTTCTAGTGATATTTAACTTATTTTATATTTTTGTTCTCATATTTTCCGATAATGGTATATCTCTAATGTGATAAGTTGAGCTATATATAAACATAATTTTCCTTACTGTGTATACTTAAAAATATTGTATTCATTGTATGCTTTGTACTGCACTATTGTATTACTACTATTAGTATTATTATTGCTATTAGGCCTGTTATTATTATTATTTTATTTATTATTATTATTAATATTATTATCATTATTATTATCATTACTATTCTTATTTATTATTATTATTATTATTATCAATAATTCTTATTTTTTTATACTTTGTAGGCCTCATTTATTTTTGACCTGCTGTTCACATTTTATTATGCTTTTCTCTTTCTTTCTGTATGTTATATATTATGTCTGATTTCTTCTTACTTGTTGTTTACATTTTATTATTATTATCTTATTCAGTTTTGTGTGTACTTTGTAAATTTGTAGTGTTTCTATAACGCAGTTTTTACTCCTGGTTGAGTGTTAGAGAAGGCCGTATGGCCTTAACTCTGCCAGGTTAAATAAATCATTATTATTATTATTATTATTATTATTATTATTATTATTATTATTATATATATGTATAATATATATATATATGTATATATATATTATATGACAAATAAGAAATTAATTGCATTAAAATAAAGAACTCTACATGTCTGGGAGTAGTCTACTTTTCAGAAATAAATGTTTATTACATTCAGGAAATAGTACATTATGCAACGAGCCTATAATGGTAGTAATTAAGACGCGAGTATGTTTATGAAACGAGCGCAAGCGAGTTTCATAATTTTCATACTAGCGTCTTAATTACCATTTTAGGCAAGTTTCATACGACTTTTTATGCTTAACCATATTTCTAACTTGAAATTATTCATAAGTTTTCATATTATTCTTATCTGACTGGAGAGTTGAAGTGACCTTGTGCAATATTTCGTAAATTGTGAGATGTGCGCAGACGCGAAAGTATTGATTTTTTCCGAGGAACAAATGTCATTGACCATGATATAATCTAGAGAGTAAAATGAACAATAATCTTGATATAACCTGGAAATTGATGTAGACATTGAAAAACGAGCTGACAAATTGAATTTATTTGAATATTATTTACAATTAACGCTAATTATTATAGTAACAGAACATAACCTTCTGCGACAGTACTGGATTTCCAGCCTCCGTGACGTTTCGCTAGTTGTCTTTCGATTGCATATCCGAGATTAATCGATACGTGCACTTTCATATTGCTTTCTGATTGGTGGAAAACCTGAACTTTAATGAATAGGTGTACTTTAATGAGGTCCATTAAAGGGCTGCTACCAGGTGTCTAATTACTACATTTCGGCATGGTCGAGCATAAAAATATTAAAGATGTCAGAGAGACCATAACAATGTTATGGTTACCAAATGATGTAAGTGCAGAATTTTTTTCATACTCTGATAAAACTGGTTTTAAAAATATTATTAGTAACCTTGTTTTATACTTTTATCAGATATTTAAGTTCTAATAAGTCTTGTTGTACCTTGAAATTTTTATCCAATTGCGATTTCATTTCCTTGTAAAACTTTAGTAATTTAGAGCTTGCATTATCTGATAATATTTGTGGTCGTTTATGTACATATACCCTTTGTCGTATATCATCAGATATATTCTTCTGCCCCGAACTCTTCTCCCGTTCACCATTCCTTCCAATGCATCGTTCAGTAGGCAGTTTCTTCTCAGCCTGTGACTCAATCAATTCCTTTTCCTCTTCCTGATCAGTTTCAGCATCATTCTTTCTTCACCAAATCTTTCCAACACAGCTTCATTTCTTATTTTGTCTGTCTACTTTATACACTTCATTCTGCTACATATCAACATTGCAAATGTTTCTAGTCGCTTCTCTTTACTTCGTTGTAATGCCCACGTTTCAACTCCCAAACAATGCCACACTCCATACAAAGCAATTCATTAGTCTATTCTTCAGTTCTTTTTCGAAGTTTGCAGTAAACGCTCCGTTTCTATTAAAAGCTTCCTTTGCCATTGCTATTCTCCTTTTGACTTCCTGGCAGCAACTCATGTTACTGCTTCTAGAACACTCCAAGTACTTGAAACTTCCACTTGCTCTACTGACTCATTTAGAATTCGCACGTTTAATTTCTTCATTTTTCTTCCTCTGACATGGTCTTCGTCTGGTTGCATTTATCTTCATTTCTTAGCAGCTGTCATTTAGTTCCAGTAGCATATCTCTCAGTATCGTCTCCTCTTCTGCTAACAACGCCATTATCATCAGCAAATCTTATGGACTTTATTTTTTAGTTGGTTATTTAACGACGCTGTATCAACTACTAGGTTATTTAGCGTCGATGAGATTGGTGATAACGAGATGGTATTTGGCGAGATGAGACTGAGGATTCACCATAGATTACCTGGCATTCACCTTACTGTTGGGGAAAATCTCGGAAAAAGCCCAACCAGGTAATCAGCCCAAGCGGGGATCGAACCCACGCCCGAGCTCAACTTCAGACCGGCAGGCAAGCGTCTTAATCGACTGAGCCACGCCGCTGGCCTACTTTATTTTTCTTCCTCCTACTGTTACCCCTCCTATGTTCTGAAAACAGTTCTTCATTAAGGGGTTAGGTAGAGCATACAACAGTAAAATTTTGGAAATATTCAACATTTTTTTTCTACATTACTTTATCTTGTACGATAATGAAAATTAGTATGTGTAAAACACCATCCTTCTGCTATATGAAAAGAAAATATTTTTGCGATTAAAAAAAAAATTATTTACATTTGTTTTAAATTCAGTTCTCTGTACACATAACTCAAAAACTATCCAACATTCTGTGATGAAATTTGTTGTGTGTATTTATGCATGTCATATCTACAATATGATGCAAGATTACTTCTCTACCTTTCATTGATTGTCTAATAAAAAATAAAGTCATTAAATAAAATGGTCAAATATCAGTATTTTCTTCTAACACAAAATAAAAAAAGTATTATTTATTAAGGAAGGTAGTTGAAAGAGAATGATATTATAAACATGAGTTTCAGCAATAAAATAAATCGTAAAAATATATATTTTTTCATATAGCAGAAGGACAGTGTTTTACATATACCAATTTTCATTATTGTACGAGATACAGTACTGGAGAAAAAATTTTAAATATTTCTATTAGGGAAGTTTACAATTTGAAATACACAAATTAAAAAAGCCTTTTTACCTACCCAAGAAAAGATATATATTTCGGCACGAAACATAATGTCCTTAGTTCCAGGCAAACAACAGTTTGAAAATTGCCTATAGTTTGAGGTTTTAGTAGGTACAGTGTTTCTTACAGGGAGCAGCTAAAATGCATGTGTCCCACATCTCCTCTTATTTTCTCCTAATCCAGTAAAGCGAAACAGTGCTTGCAGTACTGTTGTGTCATTCATTTCACTTAGTTCTCTAGTTTTAGTACTTACAATACCTATAAAGTGCAAGTATGTATGTATGTATGTGTATGTATTTATTAACACTACAATTGGTTATACACCCGGTGGTAGTGATATATAATATATAATAATTACAATTAAATGAAATAAAATAAAATAAACGTAAATGAAATAAAATAAAATAAACGTAAATCTATAAATAGTGAGGGATGAAGTTACAGGAGAATGGAGAAAGTTACACAAGACAGAGCTGCACGCATTGTATACTTCACCTGACATAATTAGAACCATAAAATCCAGACGTTTGAGATGGGCAGGACATGTAGCACGTATGGGCGAATCCAGAAATGCATATAGAGTGTTAGTTGGGAGGCCGGAGGGCAAAAGACCTTTGGGGAGGCCGAGACGTAGATGGGAAGATAATATTAAAATGGATTTGAGGGAGGTAGGATATGATGGTAGAGACTGGATTAATCTTGCTCAGGATAGGGACCAATGGCGGGCTTATGTGAGGGCGGCAATGAACCTCCGGGTTCCTTAAAAGCCAGTAAGAAAGTAAATCTATAAATAGTAGATGCAATAAACCTAGGACTATAAATAAAAACTATTCTATAATAACGCCTACGATAAACAAAAAGTAAATCTAACTCATAAGTACTTCTATTTCACCCAACTATTGCCAATTTAAGTAATTACATATCACCTTAATTAATTACATACGACATTAATTACATGTCATCTTATTTAATTACATATCACCTTAATTTATTTACATATCAACTAAATTACATATCATATTAATTAATTATATATCAACTCAATTAATTACGTGACACAACTTAAATAATTACACTGCACCTCCAATTAAATGTTCAGTCTAATCTTCTCAACCTTTCCTTAAATGTATTGATTTTAAGAGGCCACCCTGAAAGATTGCCGCAGGTAAGCTGTTCCAGTCTACTATTGTGCGGTTAACAAAGGAAAGGCAAAAAGTGAGTTTATTTACTGCTTTTAACTAACAAAAATGGCCCCTGTATCTTCAACCCTAACGACAAAAATAAAATCATGGATTGCAATGGACGAAGCTTTCACTACAGATGGAAAAATAGTAATGTGTCAAGTGTGCGGTAAAAAAGTCGGGTGCTCTGTGAAATCACAACTGGAGAGTCTTACCTATTCTACACCTGCCAGATATTGATATTAAATATTTTCATGATTTTACTTATTTTGGTACATAATCAGCTTATTTTTCTTACATAAATATGTATATATTTCATACCTTGATATTACATAAAATCCGGTCCCTACTTATCAGCTGTTTGGTTGTGTCGGCTGGGGGCGCTGGCGTGGTCTGCTGACCAAACGGCCTAGACCAAATTCCGAGAACAAGCAACAAGAAGAAATATCGCTTATGACCCACTTAGAGGGATCCGAACCATTACACCACCCGAAAACAATGAAATGGACCAATTTAGTGAATAACAAGGAGACATCAAGATACACTAAAAATAAGAGAAGAATTACTTACTTACTTAGTTACTTACTTACTTACTGCTTTTAAGGGAGAGGATGGTATTTTTTAAACCTTTTATCCTATTTTGGTGTAAAATGTTAATTTTTTGTATGTAGAGAGCTCATAGCTGTAGGAACTCAACCAAATGTAAATATTATTTGGGGGCCCAAATTTGAAAAAAATATACCCAATGCAGAATTGTACTAAAAACCGATATATGTAAACCGGTTTTAAAGATAGATTCAATTTTTTTTTACAATGTATTTGCAAAAGCATTTTCTACAAACTGTCTATAACAGAATTTTGATTTTAGTCCCTGCGTTTGTAAAATAAACAATTAAAATTTAATAACATATTTCTGAGTTCCTTTCTTTCAAACAAACGGACATATTTTTAAAATGAAATCAATTAACAAAATTCTGTTACAGAGAAACGTTTCCTAATAGTCTGAAGAATGTGTGTTCTAAATTTCATGCATGAATCTTTAATAGTTCAGAAATTATATCCATTTTTGTCTGGCAATGTAGCAAAAAAAAAAAAAATGAAGTTACTGGAAACCGATAAAAGTGGGCGTGTGATTTAAAAATCCATAGCGCAGGAAGTTTAAAAATGACGTCTCAACATCCGATAAAGGCACAAATACCCACAAAATGTTATGCAAAGCATTCCACACATATCAAAGACTATTTTAAATATTTTTTTTTGAAAATTTAATTTACCGGAAACAACAATAAAAGTGGGCGAGTGATTTAAAAATCCATAACGCAGGAAGTTTGAAAATGGCGACTCAACATCCGATAAGAATAGAAATACCCACAAAATGATATGCTATGCATTCCACGCATATCACAGAGTATTTTAAAGATTTTTTTTTTTTAATTTACTCATTTTTCGCCAAAAAATACCATCCTCTCCCCTTAAGGAACCTGGAGGTTTCTCTACTACATTCGGGATATAAATTCACAAAAGTATTTATTAACAAGCTGTCATTTAAGATTTAATGAAAACACAAACAAAAGACGCCAAGCCCAACAACAACCAGTTCTGAAGATGGCCGATAACAGGCTGAAACATGTTAACGAAGTAATGTAAAAATTTAACACGAGAAAGACTCATAATACGTTTTCCGAAGACATTTTACCGTAATTGTGTATGTCTAACTCGCCGTACCTTATAAAGTAAAGACTAGAGATATACAACGATCGAGAAAACGAGACTAACAGCGCCCGCAAAGGCGAAAACCCGCACGACAATGTTGTATTACGTCACGTCCTTGACGTAAAGACTGGTTGTGAGTGTTCCGAGACTCGATATTGATCATCTCGTCCACACCTGTGGAGTAACGGTCATCGCGTCTGGCCGCGAAACCAGGTGGCCCGGGTTCGAATCCCGGTCGGGGCAAGTTATCTGGTTGAGGTTTTTTCGGGGTTTTCCCTCAATCCAATACGAGGAAATGCTGGGTAACTTTCGGTGTTGGACCCCGGACTCATTTCACCGGCATTATCACCTTCATATCATTCACACGCTAAATAACCTAGATGTTGATACAGCGTCGTAAACTAACCCAATAAAAAAAATTGATCATCTCTCGAAGTCTCGAAGCAGCAGTTCTTTACACCTGACTGAACTTTTATCTGCTTTGGCAGCTGTTATATATCTATAAACAATGAAATAGCATATTTGCAACATCTCTACCTCTCAGTGTATAATAATCGTTCCCCCAGTCTTTATTTAATTACTAGGCCCTTACTAAAAGGCTAGGAATTTTCTTTTCATATGTTTCAGATCAAGTGTGCAAGCTCAAATAAAAATATATTAAAGTTATATTTTATGTTTCTTAGAAATGCAAATTTATTTGAGAATTGTTTTTTTTTATTTATGCTCGACCATGCCGAAATGTAGTAATTATACACCTGGTAGCAGCCCTTTAATGAACCTCATTAAAGTAAACGTATTTATTAAAGTTCAGGTTTTCCAACAATCAGAAAGCACCATTGTACCAATATGTAAGCGCAAGTATTAATTATTCTTGGATATGCAATCGAAAGACAACTAGCGAAACGTCACGGAGGCTGGAATTCCAATACTGTCGCAGAAAGTTATGTTCTGTTACTATAATAATTAGCGTTAATTGTAAATAATATTCAAATAAATTCAATTTGTCATCCCGTTTTTCAATGTCTACATCAATTTCCAGGGTATATCAAGATTAATGTTCATTTTATTCTCTAGATTATATCAAGGTCAATGACATTTGTTCCTCGGAAAAAAACAATACTTTCGCGTCTGTGCATATCTCACAATTTACGAGATGTTGCACAAGGTCACTTCCGCTCCCCAGTCAGATAAGAATAATATGAATACTTATGAATAATTTCAAGTTAGGAATATGGTCGAGCATAAAAAGTCGAATGAAACTTGCCTATAATGGTAATTAAGACGCTCGTATGAAAATTATGAAACTCGCTTGCTCTCGTTTCATAAACATACTCGCGTCTTAATTACTACCATTATAGGTTCGTTGCATAATGTACTATTATATAACCATAGGTAGTATCATATAATAGAACCAGAACATTTTGATAACTAAGTTACTTCTCTATTTTGTCCTTTTTTTGTATCAATTTAAACATCTCTAATGTTATCTATTTCAATGATGTATGTTATTCAAAGTCACGAAATCTTTCCACACCGACCAAATACTATTTCGAGAATGATGAGCGAGACTCGAAGCGCACGAGAATGACGAGACGAGACTCGAAAGACAAATGAAACGAACACAGCGAGCGAGAGCGGCAGTTAGTTTTGTTCATCTCTAGTAAAGACATCTAACATTACAAATTCAATTATAAACATGTATGTAAACATCACGTTTAAAACTGGAAGGAAAGCGGATTTTATGGGGACAACAAAACGAAATTTAAAAAAAAAAAATTATTTCCGGTAAACTTCAGTTAAATAAGTACAGGGACATCATTTTATTTTTACTTCAATTTTTATTGTACCTGAGTTTTTGAATGTACTTCAGTCCCACCCCTTTTACTAGTAAACGTGGAACCGTTTCAACACAGAACCAAGCGTATACAGTCAAAGTCGCCTTACGGTCGTAGTAAACACAAACAGTACTGAGTTAGTGAATATAGTTTGTTCCAGAAATATGTTCGTACAGGTACTGTCGTCCGTTTGTCTATATCACATCCCGGTTTCCCCCACGGCTTCTGCTCGCCTCTTTGTACAGGGTAGTAGTTGACCTATCTTAGCTCTTTTCTGAAAACAATTTCTGTTAGGAATTGGACGTCTACGTAATATTATACAACTGTTTAAAATAAATAAAAGGGCCTCGTTAATTAATTGTCACGTGATTTCCATCCTTTCTACGACCCTGCGACAAAACCACTTGGACGGACAGTAGATAGAATGTCTGAGTAATTTTATCTTTTCGGATCGGGCAGAAGTGAAGATTGAATTTACAGTACGCAAAGTCCTCTTTCATAGAGTAGGTACAGAATTATTTTAACATGAGTTACTAGTATGAAGGATGAAACTGGTAATTGGAATTAGGTACAATAGTCTATAGTGCGATAATATGCAAAAGAGAACTGAAGCCTGTATCGAAATGAACGGCCACCATTTTCAAAAATGTGTTTAAATATCCATATTATGATTATTTTTCAATTTAATTTAATTCTCTATATTGCACGCTAATGTGCTGTAGACAGTATACACTGCATAACGAATACGTCCGAATGGAGTAAATACACTTATTGTTAATACAGTACTGTATTTTGATTAAAGAAAAACCTAATGAAAATTATCAAATTCAAAATCGCGATATTTCCTACTTTACGTAAATGGATGAATTACTTTTCTTCCTTCCTATACCTAGTAAAGTGATTTGTTTGTATTTTACGCCAGTATCATCGAACTCCAGTGGAAGGGGGTAGAAAACAGTGTTCTCTGTTTTGAACCTTTAATCCAAAGGTATAGCCAGGTTAATATTAGAAATGTTAGTAAAAATAAAATGATGTCCCTGTATAAGGGTAAGTACATCAGTTATTCATAGATTTCAAAAGTCATATGACTCGGTTAAGAGAGACGTTTTATATAATATTCTTATTGAATTTGGTATTCCCAAGAAACTAGTTCGATTAATTAAAATGTGTCTTAGTGAAACTTACAGCTGAGTCCGTATAGGCCAGTTTCTATCTGATGCTTTTTCAATGCACTGCGGTCTAAAGCAGGGAGATGCACTATCACCTTCACTTTTTAACTTCGCTCTAGAATATGCCATTAGGAAAGTTCAGGATAACACAGAGGGTTTGGAATTGAACGGGTTACATCAGCTTCTTGTCTATGCGAATGACGTGAATATGTTAGGAGAAAATACACAAACGATTAGGGAAAACGCGGAAATTCTATTTGAAGCAAGTAAAGCGATAGGGTTGGAAGTAAATCCCAAAAAGAAAAAGTATATGATTATGTCTCGTGACCAGAATATTGTACGAAATGGAACTATAAAAATTGGAGATTTATCCTTCGAAGAGGTGGAAAAATTCAAATATCTTGGAGCAACAGTAACAAATATAAATGACACTTGGAAGGAAATTAAACGCAGAATAAATATGGGAAATGTGTGTTATTATTCGGTTGAGAAGCTTTTGTCATCTAGTCTTCTGTCAAAAAATATGAAAATTAGAATTTATAAAACATTTAACTTATATTACCGGTTGTTCTGTATGGTTGTGGAACTTGGACTCTCACTTTGACAGAGGAACAGATTTTAAGGGTTTTTGAGAATAAGGTTCTTAGGAAAATATTTGGGGCTAAGAGGGATGAAGTTACAGGAGAATGGAGAAAGTTACACAACGCAGAGCTGCACGCATTGTATACTTCAACTGACATAATTAGGAACATAAAATCCAGACGTTTGAGATGGGCAGGACATGTAGCACGTACGGGCGAGTCCAGAAATGCATATAGAGTGTAAGTTGGGAGGCCGGAGGGAAAAGACCCTTTGGGAGGCCGAGACGTAGATCGGAAGAAAATATTAAAATGGATTTGAGGGAGGTGGGATGTGATGGTAGAGACTGGATTAATGTTGCTGAGGATAGGGAACAATGGCAGGCTTATGTGAGGGCGGCAATGAACCTCCGGTTTCTTTAAAAGCCAGTAAGTAAGTAAGTAAGTAAACTACAGTTAAATGTAAGAGTAATATGAAGTATAGAAAGAAACTGCAGGCCATGAACCGCCACTGTAGCGTACATTTATACAAGAATCCAAATATATCTAAGGAAATCTTTCCCAGATACCGAGTCTCGTTGCTCTAAGAATGGAGATTCCAGGAGAAGGAAATGGAATTCATAAATTTAAAACCTAGCGAATAAAACAAAGAAAGGCCTAGAATATATTACCATGTGAACCAATATCCAAGGTTTCCTGTTCATGCAAACATTCTTTCGAGTATCTAGTTTCAGAGCAATACATTTTTTATATCGTGATTGCTACGCAGAAATATCAATCCGCCCCAGTTTTTGAATTGCCAACGTGCTTGTAGAATATGATTTTATTAACTTAAAACACAGAATATGTTTTTACAGGGCCTTGAAACAATCCGGGACTTAATTGGTTAATAAAGGAATAATCTGAACGAATGGCAGCATTTCAGACAAGGAAAACGAGGTTGGTTGGAAAGTTACAAATACAGAAAAACATCGATCACCACATAAATTAATTTTGAGTTTAACGAAAAAATTCGTAATCATCGTCCATGTCTGCATAAGACTTGATGTTAGTTATTACATTTGTATGAAAGGTGGTATTACGAAATTTTTGAATATCTAAGAAGAAACAAAGATGCAGAGTGACTAGCTTCGTGGTCTCTTGGTCAGCATGGTGACTTAGAAATCTGGAGGTTCCGGGTTCGATTCCCGGGCTCAACTCTCGGTGAATTTTTCTTGAAGTAGAAAAATTACCTGGGTGTCTAGAGTCTGGAAATTTGTATGAATGTAAGTGTGCCGAGTTAATAATAATTAGCCAATCATAAAATAATAAAAAAATACATCGGGACTGTCGCTGAGTAGTAACCTGAGCACACGTTTCAGCGTCACATTGTTGACAAATAACTCCATCTATTAGCACAACCATGAAGCACTAATACATGCTGTAGAGTTACCAACAACGGAAAAAAGAAGGAGAGTGTGTGGCTTCTATGTTTAGGAGAGCTAAAAATGTTTGTGCTATGAGAGACGTTAAATTAGGATTAAACCCTAGATCACATATGTAACAGATAAGTCATCGCTGTGTTAAAATCGGCAGCACTTTGAAGAGAATAACCGCCAGGATCGCCACCCGTCCAACGTAAACGAACACGAGATGGCAGTACAGTCGCAAATGCAATTCAAATGGGAATTATGACGTGACTCCTTATGTAACAACTAGATGGCAGCGTAGTAAACCTGAAAAAAGTTGTTAACGTCAAAACCTATAAGCCCACCTATCTGGTTACATATATGATCTAGGGTTAAATGAATTACTTTTACACTCAATAAGCTTCAAAATTTGAAAATAAAACTATTAGAGTATGATAGCAAAATAAAATATTGAAAGACGAAGCATACAAAATGAAATTATTTGTTTATGAATTGCTTTTCAGTTATTTGACGAGCACTTCTATTTGATTTAGCCCCGTTTATACAAAATCATTTGATCGTAGATCAAAGATGAAATTGATCTCCTTTCAAGCTGAAATTAGGAAATTCTTGTTATATCAATTCGCCTTGAACTGGTGTCAACTGTAACTGAAGAAAATTCTCTCGCCACATAGTTTTCTGTTTGAGGAGACTTAAATTTAGGTTTATAAAGAAAAAAATTTCTTTGAAGGAAAGTGATATGTAAATAAATATTTAAAAAAATTTAATCATGGTTTATTTAACGACGCTCGCAACTGCAGAGGTTATATCAGCGTCGCCGGTGTGCCGGAATTTTGTACCGCAGGAGTTCTTTTACATGCCAGTAAATCTACTGACATGAGTCGGTCGCATTTAAACCCACTTAAATGCCATCGATCTGGGCCGGGATCGAACCCGCAACCTCGAGCATAGAAGGCCAGCGCTATACCAAGTACGCTACCGAGGTCGACTAAATAAATATTTAATTCATACATTACTACACTTCGAAATATTTATTATATATTGGGAAGATGTAGGTTATTCAAATGCCAACAAGACGAAGACCATGGTCATAGGAAGAAAAGTAAAGAAGGTAAAGTTAGGAATGCTAAATGAGGCGTCCACACCTTTGGAGTAACGGTTAGCGTGTCTGGCCGCGAAACCAGGTGACACGGGTTCGAATCCCGGTCGGGACAGGTTACCTGGTTGAAGTTTTTCTTCTAGGGTTTTCCCTAACCCAATTTGAGCAAATGCTGGATAACTTTCGGTGCTGGACCCCGGACTCATTTCACCGGCATTATCACCTTCACCTCATTCAGACGCTGAATAACCTGAGATGTTGATACAGGGTCGTAAAATAACCTACTTAAATAAAAAAATCTAAATCAGGTAGTAGATCAAGTAGAAAGCTTCAAATACTTGGCGTGTACTATAAGCAGTAACATGAGACATGAGCTGCTGCCTGGAAGTCAAAAGGAGGATAGCAATGACAAAGGAAGCTTTTAATAGCAAAAAAGCATCTTCTGCGGACCTCTGGAGAAATAACTAAGGAAGAGACTAGTGAAGTGCTTTGTGTGGAGTGTATCATTGTATGGGGCAGAAACATGGACATTACGAAGAAATGAAGAGAAGCGACTAGAAGCAATTGAAATGTGGATGTAGAGAAGGATGGAGCGTGTGAAGTGGACAGACAGAGTAAGAAACGAAGCTGTGTTGGAAAGAATGCATGAAGAAAGAATGATGCTGAAACTGACCAGAAAGAGGAAAAGGAACTGGCTGAGTCACTGGCTGAGAAGAAAGTGCCTACTGAAGGTTGCCCTGGAAGGAATGGTGAACGGGAGAAGAGTTCGGGGCAGAAGAAGATATCAGATGATAGTCGACATTAAGATATATAGATCAAATGCGGACACAAAGAGGAAAGCAGGAAGTAAGAAAGACTAGAGAATGCTGGGTTTGCAGTGAAAGCCCTGCCCTTGGGCAGAACTATTAATGAATCAATTAAATTCTGGAAAACCGCGCAATTCCGCGGCCGATTTTCACCAAGTCGTGAAGTACAGGGACATCATTTTATTTTTACTTCAATTTTATTGTACCTGAGTTTTTTAATGTACTTCACTCCCACCCATTCTACTAATGAAGTTCAACCGTCCTCCACACAGATCCAAGACCGCATATACAGTCATAGTAGCCTTACGGTCATAGTAAACAGTACGTTCCAAAAATATGTTCGCGTTTTCCATGTAACGAAAGAGCTTTCAATATTGAATAATTTTCGCACAAGTACTGTCGTCCATTTGCCTACGTCGCATTCCAGTTTCCCCCACCTGCTTCTATTCGCCTATCTGTAAAGGCTAGTGGCTGGGCTGTCTTACTTCTTTTCTGAGGACATTAATTTCTGTTAGGAATTGGACGTCTACGTTATATTATACCTATACAATTGTTTAAAATAACTTAAATAAAAGGACTTTACTAAAGATGTTACAAAATGAAAGGGCCTCGTCAACTAATTAACTGTCATGTGATTTCCTCCCTATCTACGACTCTGCGACATAACCACTTGGACGGACAGTGGATAGCATGTCTGAGTAATTTTATCTTTTCGGATCGAATAGAAGTGAAGACTGAATTTACAGTACGTAAGGTATTCTTTTATAGAGTTGGTACAGAATTATTTCAACATGAGTTACTGATACGAAGTACGAACCTGGTAATTGGAATTACGTACAGTAGTCTATAGTGCGATAATATACACATTAGATCTGAAGCCTGTATTGAAGTGAACGGCCACCATTTTCAAAAATGTGTTTACGTGGTACAGTCATTAAGTTCTAATACTGAGCGCATAGTGGCGTTGTGGTGCACTATAGCGAATAGGTGGCGCCATGGTATGATACCTTGTCAGTCTCTCGACCCAACAAGAGACAGTTGAGTGCATGCACTGTAAGCAGAACTACGGTCTTTGTTGTGACGGTGATTTGAATTCGCACGTCGGAACCCGAGATGTCACAGTTTGAGCAATGGGCAAACATAAATTTCTGCCAGAAATTAGGCAAAACTGCTGCCGAAACGTTTCAAATGATGCAGCAAGTTTACGGTGAGGACGCAGTGAGTCGCAGTGTTGTGTTTAGGTGGCACCGACGTTTTTTGCAAGGAAGAGACAGTTTGGAAGATGATGTGCGTACTGGTCGGCCACAAACAATTCGAACTGAACGCAAGATCCAAGAAGTTGCAACGTTGGTGCTTGCTAACCGCTTCCAATCGGTAAACGATATCGCAGCAACAGTAGGGGTCAGCCATGGTACTTGCTACAAAATTCTGTCTGATGACCTGAACATTTCTCGTGTTACCCAGCACAGTGTGCCACGAATCCTGTCGCAAGACCAACGTGATGATCGCATGACGATTTGTGGTGACCTCATCAGTAGTGCTGACGATGATCCGACATTTCTCAACTGGATAATAACTGGAGACGAAACTTGGTGTTTCTTTACGATCCGCAACTGAAACGACAATCCGCCACCTGGAAAACGCCGTTATCACCACGACAGAAAAAACCGCGACAAGACAGGTCAAAAGGCAAAGTGATGCTTGAACTGCTTTTTGATTCAAATGGAATTGTTCACATGGAATTCATCCCAGAAGGTGCAACTGTGAACAAAACCCGCTACAAAGAGATCCTTGGCCGTTTACGAGATTCAATTCTCCGTAAGCGACCTGAGCCATGGCGTACAAAGAATTGGCTGTTGCTACATGACAACGCCCCTGCACATCGCTCTGTCCTTGTCCAAGAGGAACTTGCAAGACAACAGGTGACAGTTCTTCCACACCCTCCGTACTCACCTGATCTCGCACCATGCGATTTTTTTCTCTTTCCTCGCATGAAAGCAACCCTACGTGGGCGTAGATTTCATTCTTCCGAAGAGGTCATGACTGCCACAAGAGAAGCCATACGGGACCTTCCTGCCGACATCTTTCAACGGTGCTTCCAGCAGCTATACCAACGTTGGCAAACGTGCACAACGGCCAACGGAGACTATTTTGAGGGAGGATGTGGTTCGGTTTAAATGTACGCCGTATTATGCGGCATATTGTGATACATCCAGATTCTTGTGGGAGGCGTCAAGTCTTAGATCTTAATGACTGTACCACGTAAATATCCATATTATGATTATTTTTCAATTTAACTTCATTCTCTATAGTGTACGCTAATGTGCTGGAGACAATATAATATACTTACTTACTGGCTTTTAAGGAACCCGAAGGTTCATTGCCGCCCTCACATAAGCCCGCCATTGGTCCCTATCCTGAGCAAGATTAATCCAGTCTCTATCATCATATCCCATCTCCCTCAAATCCATTTTAATATTATCCTCCCATCTACATCTCGGTCTCCCCAAAGGTCTTTTTCCCTTCGACGTCCCAACGAGCACTCTATATGCATTTCTAAATTCGCCCATACGTGCTACATGCCCTGCTCATCTCAAACGTCTGGACTTAATGTTCCTAATTATGTCAGGTGAAGAATACAATGCGTGCAGTTCTGTGTTGTGTAACTTTCTCCATTCTCCTGTAACTTCATCTCTCTTTACCCCAAATATTTTCTTAAGCATCTTATTCTCAAACACCCTCTCTCAAAGTGAGAGTCCAAGTTTCACAATCATACAGAACAACCGGTAATATAACTGTTTTATAAATTCTAACTTTCAGATTTTTTGACAGCAGACTGGATGATAAAAGCTTCTCAACCGAATAATAACAGGCATTTCCCATATTTATTCTGTGTTTAATTTCCTCCCGAGTATCATTTAAGGTAAAGTGCCCAAATAAGAGACAGGGCTCTAATAAGAGATACATTGTTAACTTCTCCGGTATAATTTGCCATCTCTCGACAACTATGGTAAATCAATGTTTGTGCTTCTAAGGCATCGTGTTCTTTGTCTAACCTCAGTTGAAAGTAAGCAACGAAGATGAGAGCAAGCAAAGTAATTTTTCATACTTTGAACTTTTTACTGGTTTTCGTTGAGGAAAAGAACAGCAGTTAATGTAGGCTACAACAAATCTATTATTAATTTTATAAAATTGCTGGCAAAATGTTGTATATAATAAGGTAGATTGGTAATAAGGAAGATAATAATTTATGACTTACTCTGTTCCCTAATAAGAGATACCTAGGGGTCCTATTAAGAGATAGTGTCTCTTATTTAGAACCCTTATTTGGTATTATTATGATGCTCACCTTTGAGAGTTTACGATAAGCGTTAATGCTTCCAGTCTTATCAGTTTGTGTGCCAGTAACTACATAAGAACCAATGAAAGATTAATTGAACTATTAATTAAAATTAATTACGAATTAGGTCAATCATTAATTATCAATTGTCTTCAATTATTTATTACAAAAATTACTAATTGAAATGGTTAATTTATTATTATTAATGACTAAAATTAATTGTTCATTGAGATGACAATAATATCAATAGCTAAAGTCAATTCAAATTGGCCAATCCGACAATATTTACCTTACTTAAAGATCAAAACACAAGTGCTTAATTCGTAAAATATTCTCTATACATTTCTAATAAAATCTTGTGTAATTATTATTAAAACTATTAAATTTAATTGTGATCCCTGGTTTCGAAAATTTCGTTGGATCTGTGTAAATGTCTCCACTACAACCAGTGCCAGCGTTTGTGGCGCGTGTTCTTGAGTAAAAAGCCACTCAGTGAGCACTCGTTGCCAATGTAGCTGAGAATGGTAACACCCAACACGTCACGTAAGCAATCTGCCAATCACAGTTGTCAGCTTTAATGCCCATAGGCTGTTTCAAAGATAAGTTATTCGCGCTCAACGTTCCCATTACTTATTTCACGCGTCAGAAACGGTGACTTTGGTTATACCACAGTTATGCCTACAGAAGCAGCAGCAGCAGCAACAACGACAACCTCAAAAGCCTCAAGCTTCAACCAGTGGGTAGTTGCATGTAATGTCATCCAGGACAGGAAAATGAGCTATCATAATATCAACTCTTATCAGAAACAAATGAGAGAGAGTTTAGAGAAGGAAAAACAAAGAAAAAATGGAGCTCGCAAGAAGTTGTTCGGAAAACAACAAAAATCACAGAATAACTCAGTCCAAGAACCACTGCTTGACTTCGTCCAGTGATGAAGAATCCGATGTGGAAATGGAATTAATTAACTCAGTGACTCGGAATGTGGAGGAAATTATGATGATTGAGAGTGCTTGTTTTGCACTGAATTTTTTTCAGAGGACACCAAGGCCCAGGGGGGAGAAATAGATTCAGTGTTCAAAATGTCACCGTTGGGCACACGAAGACTGCAGCACTGATGAAGAACCTTTCATTTGTCCAACTTACTCAGTACACCGAAATAAGAATTGTGTCAATTAAAAGGGTCGGCAAAATAAGTGCAATCACCTGAAAATTAAAATATGGAGATCGAAATTTAATATTCTGTCATTTTTCTTTCTCTAGCAAAATATTAACGTTAGCAATAGTAGCCGAAATAAGATTAGTACATTCCGATTTGACCGACTTTGTGTTCTCTTCGTAAACCATCTTCATTTCACTTCGAAAAATGCCAAATAAACAACAGAATTTCTGTTGAGAGGAGTTAGACCACTGTTGCACTGACTCTTTCAATTTTAAAATATTACTGAATTTATTAAAGTATCTACATGACTTCACAATGTTAGGGGAGAGTCGGGTAGTATCGGACATCGGGTAATATCGGACAGTGAGTTTCTTTCATCTACCACACGATGATAGTACCTGATTGACAAGGTTACGTTTCTGTGATGTCGCATAGAGAAACGTAACCATGTCATTCAGGTACTACCATATGGTGGTAGATGAAAGAAACGCACTGTCCGATATTACCCGATGTCCGATACTACCCGTCTCTCCCCTATATATTGCTTCAATTTTGAGCCAAATGATAATAATTTTTGTCCATGTCCAAAAATAAACTTAAATAACACACGTATCTCTTATTTGGAACCCATTTTCAAAACATCATTGTTTCCCAGTTTTACTTTTTTTTATAATTTAAAGTAATAGTAACAACTGACTAAAATTTGTATTGTCAATTCTAAAAATAGATGAAATGCTGTATGTATTCCACACATTCAGATTAAAAATGTCTATTACCATCCTCATTTATAAGGAGTTAAAAAAAGTGTCTGTTATTTGGGTACTTTACCTTATATTTGTTACTGTTGCTCCAAGATATTCGAACTTCTCCACCTCTTCAAAAGATAAATTTCCAATTTTTATATTTCCATTTCGTACAATATTCTCGTCACGAGACATAATCATATACTTTGTCTTTTCGGGATTTACTTCCAAACCTATCTCTTTACTTGCTTCCAGTAAAATTTCCGTTTTTTGTCCTAATCGTTTGTGGATTTTCTCGTAACATATTCACGTCATCCGCATAGACAAGCAGCTGATAATTATATTATAAAACATTTAAATTATATCATGATTTCAGCAGATGATGAAAATGTATTTCTGTTGAAATAACAAGAGAAAAACGCAGTGCATGTAATTAATATGGTTAAATCTGTATTTTGCTTTTCTCAATTGACATTAGTGAATAACATTCAGTTTTTTATTCCAGTAATCGTTATAATGATAATAATAATAATAATAATAATAATTTATTTATTTAATCTGGCATCGCTAAGGCCAGTAGGCCTTCTCTTCCTCTCACCCAGACTCTAATTCTAATTGAATACAATTGGTTACATAGTTATTACATTAATATCTAGACCACAAAACAACATGAAAGTAAAATGAAAGTTGGATAAGTAATGTTAGTGAGACAATAATAAACATTGGTAGGAAATAATAATAATATTAATAATAATAATAATAATAATAATAATAATAATAATAATAATAATAATTAGATCATTTAAATATTTATTCTATGCTATATTTAACCATTAAACATTGAGAAACCTGAAACAGCTATTATTGTTAACAAGAATTGTTAGAACAATATTTCGTTAGTCTATTCTAGTCAGACCGTTTGGAATTTCAGCTGGAAGCTTCTCTTTATATGAAAAACAGAGTATAGCCACTGTCGTAGCTCAGGCCGAAGCTGACCCACATCTGTTCTCGAGCTTGGGTTCGAATCACTCCTGTGTTGATTACATGTTTGGGTTTTGCTCAAATGTAAGACGAATTCTTCTGTTTCGTCTCACCAGATACCATTTCACTATCACCAGTTCGGTACAATATACATTAACACTTCTACGACACAGGAATACAAAAGTTTATTCCATGGTATGACAAATGTCTCAATTCCGGAGGGGAATAATATGTTTAAAAATAGCTCAACAATTGCTGTATCTGTTCCAATAAAACTTTCCATGAAATTGTGTTTTCTTTCTGTAAACGGTCCCAGGGAAACTTATTTTTTTCCGGGCCTCATAATTGCGTTGGAGTGGTCAAAATTTGTGTAAGCACTTGTTTTGACATTATTAACATGGTGGAAAAAAAATATAACTTTATCTGCCGCCATGAGAATGTTTGCTTGTTAGTGCAAACAATTGACGAAGAAAGCCTACGCATTGTATCTTGCGCCGGACTTAGAGGAAGCAACTGCCCGAGGAAGCACAACGTACTGTCCGTCAAATAGCGACCTCATGGCTCGGTAAGAATGCCGGTAACTTAGGTTTGACTCGCTTTGAATAAACGGTAATATATCATTGTTATTATAATAAAGTAGGGATTTGTTGAGAAACGTGTAAACTGTATAAAATGAAAGTATGTGTTACCTTCATTATACTGATAATTTTACAACACAAAGGCAAGGCACCAATTGGAATGAACTGTTTTTTTATTGTTTGTTTAGTCAACTGTCCGAAGACACGTCTGAACATCAATAGTGATACTAACATGGTACCACTTATGAGGCAACTAGGCCAGGAGATAACGGGGTAGGGTGGCCAGTTCCTTTCTGTCTCCATTGCATATATCGCCTTTTAGCTCGCAATGAACTATTCTTGCAAAATATAGTGACCTACCAGGAGCGTCGAAGAGATAAAAGAGGCAGTCATAATGATGTGGAGCGTCTTTGTCATTGTGAGGGCAAGGGAGGCGCAGGGCTTGGTGAAAGGCGATCCTCTGATCAGTCACACGACACCTTACTGACTTCTCTTCTATCCTCTTCCGAGTCGTCGTCTTGTATAAGCTCGCCGGCATGGGAAAGGCTCGACAGGCAGCATCCAAAGAGGTTCACAAGAAGAGACGTTCCTCTCGACAGGAGTGGCATCAGCTGATCGCCGCTCTTCCTCACATCATTCTTCTTTCTCTACTTTCTACTATACCTCTCCTATTTCCTTCTTCTGAAGCCTGTTATTTCGTTTGTTTTTAATTCGCCTTCTACTTATCTTTTCTTCTCGTGTTCCTTTTCGTTTGCTACCCTTTTTTAATTACCTCTTCCCATGCTTTCGATTACTTATACAGTGAAACCTCTCCTCAAGGACACCCCAAAATACGGACACTCCTCATATACGGACAGTTTTTTATGTCCCAACTGAAATAATATAGAAATAATGATAAATTTATCTCTCGTTTAGGGACACTCTCAGAAACGGACACGGACAGCTGTTTCACAGTTCTAAAGCTTGCTTGACCTCCTGACTGCGGACAGAACTTGAATTTCAAGACCTAATGTATTAAAAAAAATGGAAAATTTAGTTTTGAGAAGTGTACAAAAATTCCTTAACATGAAAAAAAGACAATAAGTGTCTCGTAGGCTGTCAGTAGCCCAGCCGGCTACCCCTTGTTAGCTGGAAGCGGGTGGATAAACGAAGTTATAAAATTTAACCTGTCTGATGGGACCAAAGTTCCCGCGTTCTTAAAATTGTATTCGACACATAATAGGGTTAGTAGGATTATTCTCTTCACTTCAATCAGTTGTTCTGTTTCGAGAGACATGGCACCTGAACGTAAAGGTTAAGTTGAAAACTGTAAATTACAGTGCTGCATAACTGTAGACCTAGAATAAAATTGCATGGCCAGTACTGTATTTTCTTTTATCGGTCTTATTTACTGTAGTTCAAAGCTGCAAAGAATTTACTGTAGTACAGTATACTGTATTTAGAATTAAACTACAGTAATACATTTCATTTAAAGCGTGAAGGAATACATAATGCATATTATAAATTTACTGTTAGATTGGGAAGCCTCCCTCCCAATAAAGGACACCTTCCAGATGCGGACAGATTGTTACGTCACTTCTATATCCGTGAATGAGAGGTTTCACTGTAAATGGCTTTTAGAGAATCCGGAGGTTCATTGCCGCCCTCACATAAACTCGCGATCGGTCCCTATCCTGAGCAAAATTAATTCAGTTCCTAGCATCACATCCCACCTCCCTCAAATCCATTTTAATATCATCCTCACATTTACGTCTCGGCCTCCTCAAAGGTCTTTTTCCCTCAGGTCTCCCACCCAACTAACACTCTATAGGCTTTTCTGGATTCACCCATATCTGCTACATGCCTTGCCATATAAAACGTCTGGATTTAATGTTCCTAATTATGCTACGTGAAGAATATAATGCGTTCAGTTCTGCGCTGTGTAACTTTCTCCATTCCCCTGTAAATTCACCCCTCTTAGCCCCAAATATTTTCCTAAGCACCTTATGTTCGAGCACCCTTATTTTCCACGTGTCAAAAAAACCGACGAAATATATTTTCCACGGCTAATCCACCTTATAGCTCTATAATATAGCCTATATGGTGAATCTGGCATTCTTCCCCCATATCATGTAGGAGTTTTTGGAATTGCCGATGTTTTAATGACTTCGATTTTATTTGGTTTATCATGTCAACAACCAACTCGGGAACATTTTTCATATTTGTTGTCTTAATCCTAGTGCTTCTTAGTGAATTATAGTGGATGAAAGTTATATCATTATCAATATTTAATTGTGAAATTACAGAAAACAAAGTTATAAGTTTTAACATAAATACAATAAGAATAATAATTGGTAAGTCTTTTACAAGGATATATATATTCTGGCCGAAATTCACGTCTCCGTGGAATTTTCAAGGGTCTTAATAATGACATGTCACTATGAAGCCAAATTACCAGCGATAATGTTACGTTGCGTACGCTGAAACTGTAAGTCCGTTGTGGTGGGGGTACAGTCTGTACTTCTCCGCTTCACTTGCTTTCAGGGGCTAGCTCACGAGTCACAAAATGCCGACGTATGGCCAAGTCGTTACGGCAAAGATGTGTGCAAGTGGCAGGGTGAGTGCTATTTACTTCTCTTTCTAATAAACCTGTGCCAATATAAATCAACTAGGCTTTAGTGATCTTACTCTTCACATTCCTTTCTATGTTTAAATTCTTTTTATCTTTTTTCGTTTCTTTCCACACTTTTCCAGATGGTTTTATCCTTCGCCGTACTTAATTCTTGTTCCATTCTTATTTTCTCTTCACCTTTCTTACCAGATTCTCCTTATATTCTTCTTCGTCTTCTAATCTTCATTCCTCTTTACCTTTGTTCTTATAGTTTCTCTTTCCAACTTTGATATATACTCTCATTTTACTCTTTTCTTCTGGTCTCTGCATTCATTTTCCGGGGGCATGATTCTTGTAGAAGCGGCTGGTAGTAATGTCTATTTCAGGTGGCGCGGCGGGGGCATGATTCTCGTAGAGGCGGCTGGTTGTGGTCTATTTCAGGTGGCGCGGCGGGGGCATGATTATCATAGAGGCGGCTGGTTGCGGTCTATTTCAGGTGGCGCGGCGGGGGCATGATTCATGTAGAGGCGGCTGGTAGTGATTTCTATTTCAGGTGGCGCGGCGGGGGCGAGATCTCATTCGTCGGAGTCGTCCGAGGACAATCCGGCAGGCATTGGGGGCGGATCTGGGAGCTGTAAAGGAATTTACAATTCACATTGAAGATTCGGTAGTACTATATTTGAATCGCTCCATACAGAAAGGGCTTTAGTCCATTAGACCTAGTTTTGAGAACACTAAAGAAAACATTCTGTAAATGCCTACTCTATTCCTTTCTGCATAGAACTCTGAGCCTGACGCTTCAGTTTCTATCTTTCCAAACATTGGACTGAATACCTTTCTGCACAAGCCGATGGAGCCACCCATAAAGAAATGATTTCCATCTAGATCTCGTTTTTTTAAATTTGTGACTGAAGCCCTTTCTGTATGGACCGATTCATTTAGTTTCTTGCTTCCAAGATTGCTAATTACAAGGAAATAATGGAGCGAGATGATAAATTATTTCCATCATATAATAACACCATAATGATATGTGGATAAAAAGAACACTATGCAAGTGTGACGCCCAAACTATGACAATTTCTCAGTCACGATATTTCAAGCAATACAACACACGAATTACAACTTCCTGAAGCATAATGTCCTGTTAAAATCACAGATATTCTGTGAAGTCACTACACCATACACATTTTTGACATTCACTCTCAAATGGACAGTTCAAATCTGGAAATCTGGGCATCATGGTGAAAAAATAAGACTGTGGGTAATTCACAAAAACTTAAAATGAGTGAAGAAAAAAATTAGAATTTTGCAAACAAAAAAACATAATTTGTGATTGAAAAGGTTAATCAAAAACTTCCTGTCTTAAACAGTTTTTAAATTTCATATCTCAGAAATAAATTAGAGGCACACTTTTGACAATCTTTATCAATGGTTTCATGATATCACTAAAATTAACACACTGAGATAAAAAACATTCACAATTTATGAAAGATACTAAGTCTCATAAACATTTCAAGGGGTCTGCGTTCTATTTGTTACCTAGAATGTGCAAATTGTATTCCATATTTTCTTCCTTAAACAAATATGGAATCATGGTCTTCAAATCTGTCTTTTTTTCATCAGACATGGAACTCGGTGAGGAACTAACTTCAATCATTGCTGATCGAATATCTTTCAGGTGTTTCTTTTTCTCACACTTTTGTCTTAGGCTACTCTCACTCTCTCTGTATGATTCTTTCACCTGGGTGCATGCTAGTCTGGTGAATCTGGTGATGCTGACAGTTTTGAAATATAGGTTTATAGTAGTGATCTGATCTGGCAGAGTTTGTTTGTTATAGCAATTTCAATAATTTATAGGATCTGCTTTAAACGGTTTTACTACGTTAGTTTCCTTCACTATTTTATACAGATAAGTGGGTGCGTATGTGTTTGCGACTGCCTTCGTTTTCAAGAAATTGTATGGTGGAGGACAGGCTAACAGCTTTAGGAATGTTATCCATTGAGAATAACATGGTATGTAAGCCAGATTTCAACAGTGTAGTTCGTGTGTGAAAAGCACCGGAGACAGGAGTTCCACTACAAGTAATAAGGATGGCACCTACTTTGCTATATGGGTACACAGATTTGTCATTGTTCCTAGTTGTTTTAATTTCTATGTTTGAGCCTTCCCAAAATAAAATCCACGAACAGCCGCTAATCACAGTACAGTTTTTCTAATCTGTTTTTATTTTCTGTAGACATGTTATAAACATCTAATAAGATGAAGCTACACCTCTATGCTAATACAGGTAGTAAAACAAAATGTAAACGTGACTTATAACAACTGACAGTCGTTAACGACAAACAATTATTTTGGTACAGTTTACAAATGAAATGAGTCTAATACAATTACAAAATCTAGGGCAGAGATATTTCCTATATTCATTCTTTCCTCTCCCTTAAGTATTAGGCCTACAGTAAATTATTACAGCATAGTTGAAAGTCAAGAAATAAGAAATATATAACCAACTCTAATGAATTTGCTTATTTTCCAGAACAGGACAGCTACGAACTATCAAAATTTTCCTTGTAATTCAATCTACATCGATGTTTAATTTCTTAAAATGTGTTTAACGATACTACGAGTGCTACAATAATGCAGAAAGTAGGTTTCGTGGCTTAAAATGAAGAGAATGTGCGTGTGTATTTGTCCCTTATTAACAGTGCTTACCTTTTGTTGTAACTTATGAATATACGACTTCAGGCTGGCGATTGTTCTGTCCCTTTCACGGATGATTTCAAAAGCACCGTTGCATTTATTAATTTCATGCTTTAATTGTTTCTGCAAGGTTGTTATGGCATCTCTCAATTCCTCTGTTTGTTCCATCAGTTCTTGTACTTTTTCTTTGTATCGTCTGAGCATTGTTTCAAGTTCTTCATAATTTACGGTATCGATGCTCTCTGTGTCTGAATATTCATAGTCCCCTTCCTCGAACTCGCTACTTTCAGATTGATGTTCGTCTGGCTTCCTCAGCCCAATCTGTAAAATATTTTACAATTTATTCATGTTGAAGAAACTGTGAAGTTCTAGATTTCGTTTCTTTCCTTTAAGATTACTATTACTGCGCTACATTATGGAAGCTTGGAAAGTTTTCTTTTCTCAATCGTACTATCAGGGACTGGAATTATCTACCTTCAGACTTACTAAAGGCTTTACCAATAACCAAACGTTTATTTAAAACTAGGCTTAAGGACTTTAAGGACGGTACTATATTATGCACACCAGTACACTGAGTAAGCAGAGAAACACAGTGAATATCTAGTGCTTTGTATCGGGTGTACAGTGTGTTGTAGTGGAAGTGCAGTGAACTATCAACTGAGCGTAATAATGGCAGAAAACAGAGAAAGGGTGTGAGTTGGAGTGAACGTGCTGAAATTGCTTGCAATAAGGTCTAGGCTAGCGATTTTGAGGTTAATGTAGTAATTACGATTCTACGGAATAATAAGAGTGTAATTGATGTTTTGTTATTTGAAATGTTGTAACAGTGAAAAAAGTGTGTTCGGTCAGTGAAGTTTCATAGTTTATAATGGTAGTGCAAAGTATTTGCACAGTGAAATGTTTTTGAAGTGTTAGTGAAACCAGGATAGTGTCAGTGAAATGTGACGTAGTTCCAGTGCAGTGAGTGAGTTGAGAACGAAATGAGTGTAGTGCTGAGAGGTACTTGTGCATGTATGAAGATATCATACAATACTCGTGGGTTTAAGTTCGAACTTGGGGTTAAGACACAAATTAAATTAAATTTAAATGCTACTTTAAGTGATCGTGCTTCATTTAATTTAGGATGCTGCTTCTTAATATTATTATACTATTATTATTATTATTATTATTATTATTATTATTATTATTATTATTAATTAAGTGTAATTGTCAGTTACCACTGCCACCAGGTATTTACCCATTTGTAGTATGAATAAATACATACATACAATTTCAAAACCATATCTGTGTTATACGGAGTGACTTATTCTATTCCCTTTTGTCCATTCATTTATAATAGTGTCAAATTTAGAATAGATGAAACTATTCATATGTAGTGTGTTATGCCGTGCTGTAGGATTACTATAAAATTGCCACTGGTGTAATTCAGACAATGCAAGTCGGACTCGAGATCCGAAGCCGGGCGCAGATGTGGGTTGAAATCTCACTTGCGTTCGTTACCCGATGGTTTTTTTAATGTAAAGCAAATGTTAGGTAATTTCACGGTGAATCCTCACTACCACACCGTACAAAACAAAAGACTGTGGTGCATGAAGTATATACAAAAATGTCAAAGTAAAGTATAACTTAATATAAAAGACAGGGAATTCTTATGAACACAACTGGAAAGCCGCCATTCAGCTGTTTAATTTTTATTTTTGCTGTTATTTATATTCCCTTTAACATCACTGGTCACATTGCGAATTAATCTTTCGGCTGAAATCCGAAGGCCGGTATACTATTGTTGAGACTGGTTGTATTGTTGTGAACTAGATGTGGTCTGTAGAATATTACTGACTTGTTATGAATATGATTTTGGTGATGAGTGAGGCCGGTGATATTCAGGGATTTGTGGTCCGAATGATCTGGCATTTGCCTTACGCTTGAGGGGAAACCCTGCAAAATCTGAACCAGGAAATTCAACCCGACCGGGAATCTAACCCGGGCCATTTGCGTAAAAGACCAGCATGCCGACTCCTATACCACAGAGGTGGTTAGTTTTTAAATTGTTATGTATGTATGCATGTAAAACGTACGTAAATAGTCGTGCTCGCTCACATACTTATCAACAAACGTGTTATTTATCATATCAAGTATCGTGTTACGTCATTGATGATGCAGCAGATTAATAGCTAATATCAGAAAGAAGAAGAATGAGGTTCGTAATAGTAACAAACATATGTCAACAAGTTACACACACATTAAAACAGACTTGTCAGCCAAATACAATCTTGTTTGTTATAGGTTTTGATTATGAAAACAGACTTACTATATGGTCTGAGTTCGGTTCCTGATCCCAGCATAAAAGTCAGTGATGATAATTTTATTTACCATGATGATATAGCCAAGACTGAATTGCACTAGATATTAGAGCACGGAATTATTAGTAAGTATTTATGGCCTCCTCGTTCCACAGACCTCACACCTTGTAACTTTTACCTCCGGAGAATGCTAAAATTCCAATTGCACACAACCAATTCCCCCATGCTAAAGAAACTGAATATATACTAAGAGAAATTAGAACTATTGCGTGTGAAAGACCATTTCTTAATCGGCATCATTATCATCATCATCATCATCGTCGTCGTCGTCGTCGTCGTCGTCGTCGTCGTCGTCGTCGACCTGGTTGCCGAGTTGGTATAGCACTGGCCTTCTATGTCCAAGGTTGCGGGTTCGATCCCGGGCCACGTCAATGGCATTTAAGTGTGCTTAAATGCAACAGGCTTATATCAGTAGATTTACTGGCATGTAAAAGAACTCCTGCGGGACAAAACTCCGGCACATCCGGCGACGCTGATATAACCTCTGCAGTTGCGAGCGTCGTTAAATAAAACATATCATTTTTTATCATCGTCATCATCATCACAGGTTGTAAATCTTTGAAGAAATTTTATGGCATTCCAAGTTTTCTTCCCACATTAAAGAAATCTACATTGTCAATTCATTTAATACTGACGCCTTCGAAATCAGTCTAAAAAAATATGCCTACCATTTCTTATAATAATTCCCTTTGCATATCAGGATCAAGACATTTATACTACATATTATGATCAATGAGATGATTAGCATCCCCAAGCTTCATTTGTAAATTAGCTATCACGTTATTACTTACCGTGATTAAGATGTTGTTAATGACGTCATGCGGGACGAAGCGTCCATTGGGTGCCACGTACTGGCCAGCTGGCCCTCTTCCGTAACGCATCTGCAATTCAATGACAATCACATTCTAAGCTGTAGTTAAAATTAGTTCGGCAATAAGACGGAATTTTATGGATAATTAAAATGTTCGTTACATTACACCAGAGCTTCTGACTGGAACAACTAGTTGAACGCCTCAGTCATTAGAAGTGCCTGTAGGCCTATATGTTACAGTTACTATTAAAGAAAGTCTCTAAGTACATATTACAGACAGTGAAAATTACATATTACATCAAAGTCAGTCTGCAGCACAAATCCAGAGGGAGAGCAGACTTATGCGTATATACGTATGACTAGTCAAGTATAAAACTGTTAGGAAACGTAAAGTTACCATAAAAGAAGATGGAAAAGTCAGTACAACAGGAGATATCCGGACGAGAAAATGTGAGTGAATTATACAGAGAAGTATTGGAGAACAGTACAGGAATATGCAAATCTGGCTTTCAGGTAGTAGCTCCCTGTAAAGCAGGTTTGAATAATTTCAAGGAAAAATTGTTGCGGGCCCGGGTATCGATCCCGGGACCCTTCGCTTAGCGCGCGAACGCTCTTCCGACTGAGCTACCCCAGGAACTATACACGAAACCGTCACAATGTTTCCTTTGTATCCACACGACTCAATTTGAGCTGACAAGACGCCAGAACTCAACTATGAGTGCACACAGATACTTGTGTGACATAAATTGTTGCTTTCTGTTAACGTACCTCCAGTAACGAATATATTATACAAATCTGGCTTTCAGGTAGTAGCTCCCGATCGATATTCGGCCCCGGAACAATTTTTCCTTGAAATTATTCAGTACAGGAATAAACCAGAAGGACACAGCAAAGAAGAAACAGACAATAGAAAACTTAAAACTGGAGACAGAAAACATCAGTTTGAAGATAAAAATAATAATCCGAGGCACGACAGCCCATGAAGAACCATGACCGACCAGCCGGCTGCTGACCTCACGTCTACATGCCGAAGCAGAGGTGGACGATCATTCAACCAGAATGGAGATGTCGTGTGGTTAGCACGATGATCCCCCAAGCCATTATAGCCGGCTTTCGTAACCGATGCTGGGTAGGCACCGGTCCTGTACATTGGCAGAAATGTTATGAGAAAATATCTTCCTCCTTGAGGACTCGAACCAGCGCCCATTCCGTTACGCGAGTCCTAGGCAGGATGCCTTAGACCACGACGCCACGACGCGGGACTTTGAAGATAAAGGGGTTAGTAAAAGAGAATAATCGGTGAAGTAAAAATTGAGTAGTGAATTGTTTGAGGATTCTAAAAGGTATTTACTTACGTTAGGGTCCTGAGACCACATGCGGACGTCGGTGTAATTCGCCTCATAGCGCAGGTGACCCAGTTGGCGCTTGTCGCTGATAACCGAGGGGATAGTATCCCGGAATCGGCTGAAACTAAGCTTATAACGCTCAAACATTTTAATCAATGTCCACTCGTTAGCATTTATAGAGCTGAAGTCCCGGTACGTATCCATAGCAACAAGGAGGCATTGTAAGGCAAAATAACAATGAACGTTATTGCATCACAAGCCATTATTACAAATTCTTTATATGCTCATTCTTAACTCGTTGACTGCCATTATGTTTTTATGTACTTACGTCCTAGGCCATATTAAATTTAGAAAAATTTTATTTCAGACGAAATGGTCTATTTCATACAACAAAAAACACATCCGAACCTGTAGCGATATAACATACATTAGCTATACTTAATCGTTCTTCGGTGAAAATGGAATTATTCCTCTAGAATCGTAAATTCAGTGCATGTAATGGATAGCTTACGTTAGGTCTTCGGTGTGATGGTTCAATACGGGACGTTAACAGAGGTGTTATATTACAACAAAATCTGCAGATTGAAGAACTCGACTCCATTAATCCTTTGTACTTTTATTTATCTTTGCTTTAGAATATGCCTTTAGGAAAGTCCATTATAACAGAGAGGGTTTGGAATTGATCGGTTTACATCAGCTCCTTGTTTATACGTAACGTAACATATTAGGGGAAAATCCACAAAGTGTTAGGGGAAAGAACGGCAATTTTACTTGAAGCAAGTAAAGAGATAAGTTTTGAAGTACCCCGAAAAGACGAAATATAAGATTATGTCTCGTGTCCAGAATATTATACGAAATGGAAATATAAAAACAGAAAATTTATCCTTTGAATAGGTGGAAAAATTCAAATATCTTGGAGCAACACTAACAAACATAAATGATACTAGGAAGAAAATTAAACGCAGAATAATTATGAGAAAAACCTGTTTTTATTCGGTTGAGAAGCTTTTATCATCCAGTCTTACTTTAAATCACTTATGGCTTTTGAGGAACTCGGAGATGCATTTCCGCCCTCACATAAGCCCGCCATTTTCATTCAAAAAAGTCTGAAAGTTAGAATTTATAAAACAATTACATTACCGGTTCTTCTGTATGGTTGTGAAAATTTGATTCTCACTTCGAGAGAGGAACAGAGGTTAAGGCTGTTTCAGAATTAGGTTTTGAGGAAAATATTTGGGGGTAAGGGGGATGAAGTTACAATAGAATGTAGAAAGTTACATAGCGCAGAACTGTATGCATTTTATTCTTTCCTGACATAATTTGGGGACATTAAATCCAAACGTTTGAGATGGGCAGGGCATGTAGCACGTATGGGCAAATCCAGAAATGCACATAGAATGTTAGTTGGGAGACCGGATGGAATAAGATCTTTAGGGAGGCCGAGGCGTAGATGGGAGGATAATATTAAAATGGATTTGAGAGAGGTGAGATATGATGGTGGAGATTGGATTAATCTTGTTCAGGATAGGGACCCATGGCGGGCTTATGTGAGGGCAATGAATCTCCGGATTCCTTAAAAGCCATCAGTAAGCACTATTATTTAAACAGTGAATTGTGAAACAATGCCAATACCACGACCATTATCCCTCGTACTCCTTCCCTATGGAGTTACATCATAGCCCTCTCTAGTCATGGCCCGGATCACACTACGTGGCAACGTCGGACAGCACGTTAGTTGCCGTCCTATCCTGCTGCATAGCTGTTAAATGCGAGAAAAGTAGTAGGCTACATCGTTTTCCTATTTCAAAGGAAAAGTAATGACTTCCTGAATATTTAGTGAGTTCACTAAATATTATGCGATTCACCCTATTATCAGTTATGACACACAAAGTTTTCTAATCCAAATACATGTATTTTTTGTGAGATATCTTAACATATTTCTGCTGAATCTGGCCCTGTAAGTTGTTTCACCGCAACAGTCTTATCAATTTTCACCTTTTTAAAATTACCAAAATGCAGCACTAATTAAAAAGTGTCCGGTACAACACTTTTCGCGAGATCATCTGTTTTATTTGCAGCAATCCCAAGCAATCTTCCATTTTTGTAGTCTACAGTTCCTTTTACTCGAATTTGATATATTTGAATCTTCACAATATTTTCACTCTCTGAATACTGCCTAACATGTTTCAAGAACTGTCCATTCTCAGATATTGAAGAAGGGGATACTTTAAAGTTTAAACAAGGAGGAAAGTTTTCTTAAATAGGCTATCGAGGGTGCGATAATAACAAGATGAAGGTCAGTCTAATCATATCCTAACACTTGGCATTTTTGGATATAAATTTAAAAGGAGTTTATAATTATTGAGGATACATCGTACTGTCGCCCTGAGTGGCGCAGTCGGAATAGTACTGGCCTTATGTGCCCGAAGTTGCGAGTTCGATCCCTGCCCAGGTCGATGGTATTTAAATGTGCTTAAATACGACAGGCTTATGTCACTAGACTTACTGACATGTTAAAGAAATCCTGCGGGACAAAATTCCGGCACATCGGCGACGCTGATATAACCTCGGCAGTTGCGAGCGTCGTTAAATAAAACAATTTAATTTACATCGTACTTAGGTTTTTCGTAAATATTATATCAAACTTATAACATAAGAGATCAAACTTTTTAAGCTACTTTCATCACAGTTCTCATCGTTTTCAATAACAATTTCAAACTTTGTAGCAAGGCAGTAATTTGAGATACAAGAGTGCTTTTGGTATTAGTATCTGGTGAAACGCAACAATCACAAAAATCTATTAGAGATGGAAACTGACTTCATTCTGTGAGCAAAGAATTTCTAAAGCTATTACCAAGTTAGAGGCTGCCCATACTAAAACTTCATTCGGTAGACGTTTATCATTCATGTGCATTTCCACACTAAAATCCCTGTTTATTCTAATGCTAACAGTTATTTTAGGAGCATTAGTTACGTCTAGTTCACATACTGTTCAACAAGATTCGTTTTTAAATAGTGACCCGTCTATTTTAGATAGTTTCTTTGATACATTTTCCAAAAAAAAACAAAAAAAAAAAACGGTTTTCCTTGTCTGCCTCTCTCTTTTCATCCTCATTTCAGTTTTTCAGGCGATTGTCAATTTCTTCTCTCCTCTGTTACGGATTTTTCCATTTGGTTCCACTCACACTGCTTAGATATGAAGGAAAATTTGTAAACACATTCGGAATTGGATGATCGCGTTTACGAAAATTCGTTTTTTCGTCTTTGTTGTTCTATTTCTCAACAAAGCTTAAGTCACTTTTCCTGAAAATGTTACTTTCATACCACAGATCTGTTGATTGGTGACCAGTCTGCACGTGGAACCCAACGAATACATTTACAACGTAGTTTGAGATCTCTAGGAAACCGGAAACTACAATATTATCCTTCTGCTTTTATTTTTTTATCTTAGTTACTTAAGCAGCTCGGCACTACACGCACCTACACCTATCTGGCATGGTTATGAAAAGTTTATGTTATCACAGACATCATAACAATGGAAATATAGGCGTAAATGCACAAGCCAGGAGAGCTTCTTACACTGGAACACATGGCACATTGCTGAGCTGATAGGACGGGCCGCGGCGTTGCCACACTTACCAGGACCGGGCCATGACTAGAGAGGGCTATGGTTACATACGTCTTAGTAGCCTAAAAATTTGAATAAATAATTTGCGCGTATAAACAAGTTAATAAAACCAAGCATTGTTAAATTAAATTTTCCAAAATTTTAAAATTTTGACAAATATTAGACAATTTCATAACTCCACAACCATTAGAGATGAAATGATTAGCCTAAAAATGTCCCGTTAAGGGCAAAGGCCTCCTCCTATAGAGGGAGAGCTCTATTTGTCTCACGCGGTGAGCTACTCCGCGGAAGAGATGTTTACAACCTTGGAATTGTTCACTTGGTTCACATTCTGCACTGTTTGGTATTGTTCGCTTGTTTCTGTCGCACTGGTTTTAGTCGCTGTTCACTAGTCTTCTTAGGTTTTTCCAGTCTTCCCTATGCCTTGCTCTGCTTGACTAATTGCTTCCTGCACGTTCATTGAAGAGCTCGGCCCATCTTCTTTTTGGTCATAGAATTCTGAAATTTTGTACAGTGATTTAACATGAACTTATGCAAAAAGTAGACTACAATAATGCCCATTTCTTTGAAAATAGAAAAATTAGGTCACAAAACATTATGTAAATTTATATATATTTTTATAATCTCGGAGTGCATTTCGAATCTAATCTTAGTTGGGATACGCATATTAAATATACATGTAAGAAGGCATTCTCTATTCTCCATTCACTAAAAAGATTGTATCATTATCCATCTAAATTAAAACAGACGCTGGTACAGACACTCATTCTACCTCACTTCGATTATTGCGACGTTTTGTTCAGTGATCTCAGGATTGATTCCGCCCAGAAACTACAGCGTGTTCATAACGCGTGCGTCCGCTTCATTTGTAATGTTCGATACTATGATCATATCTCACCTTCTTTCGAGAAGTTATCATGGCTTAGGTTACATGAGAGGAGAAATCTGCACTCACTTTCTCTCCTATATCGAATTATGCACACTTCATCCCCCTATTATTTATTCGCTCGTTTTCATACTCTCTCTCGCTATCATAATATTAATACTCGATCACAACGCGATAACACGCTAGAAATTCCACTTCACACATCATCTCTGTATTCCTCATCTTTCACTGTTGCTACCTCTCGTCACTGGAACTCTCTGCCGCCTGAAGTCAAGGGCTGCCGAACATTGAAATCTTTCAAATCCAAGTTAGAAAATTATCTTATGACGAGTTGCCAAACTAACTTACTATTATGACAAGTGTTGTATTGCATGTTTCCACGTATTCACATTTTTTTTTATGTTCTAGTGATATTTAACTTATTTTATATTTTTGTTCTCATATTTTCCGATAATGGTATATCTCTAATGTGATAAGTTGAGCTATATATAAACATAATTATCCTTACTGTGTATGCTTAAAAATATTGTATTCATTGTATGCTTTGTACTGCACTATTGTATTACTACTATTAGTATTATTATTGCTATTAGGCCTGTTATTATTATTATTTTATTTATTATTATTATTATTAATATTATTATTATCATTATTATTATCATTACTATTCTTATTTATTATTATTATTATTATCATAATTATTATTATTATTATTATTATTATTATTATTATTATTATTATTATCAATAATTCTTATTTTTTTATACTTTGTAGGCCTCATTTATTTTTGACCTGCTGTTCACATTTTATTATGCTTTTCTCTTTCTTTCTGTATGTTATATATTATGTCTGATTTCTTCTTACTTGTTGTTTACATTTTATTATTATTATCTTATTCAGTTTTGTGTGTACTTTGTAAATTTGTAGTGTTTCTATAACGCAGTTTTTACTCCTGGTTGAGTGTTAGAGAAGGCCGTATGGCCTTAACTCTGCCAGGTTAAATAAATCATTATTATTATTATTATTATTATTATTATTATTATTATTAGGATTATATATATGTATATATATGTATATATATATGTATATATATATATTATAGGACAAATAAGAAATTAATTGCATTAAAATAAAGAACTCTACATGTCTGGGAGTAGTCTACTTTTCAGAAATAAATGTTTATTACATTCAGGAAATAGTACATTATGCAACGAGCCTATAATGGTAGTAATTAAGACGCGAGTATGTTTATGAAACGAGCGCAAGCGAGTTTCATAATTTTCATACTAGCGTCTTAATTACCATTTTAGGCAAGTTTCATACGACTTTTTATGCTCAACCATATTTCTAACTTGAAATTATTCATAAGTTTTCATATTATTCTTATCTGACTGGAGAGTTGAAGTGACCTTGTGCAATATTTCGTAAATTGTGAGATATGCGCAGACGCGAAAGTATTGATTTTTTCCGAGGAACAAATGTCATTGACCATGATATAATCTAGAGAGTAAAATGAACAATAATCTTGATATAACCTGGAAATTGATTTAGACATTGAAAAACGAGCTGACAAATTGAATTTATTTGAATATTATTTACAATTAACGCTAATTATTATAGTAACAGAACATAACCTTCTGCGACAGTACTGGATTTCCAGCCTCCGTGACGTTTCGCTAGTTGTCTTTCGATTGCATATCCGAGATTAATCGATACGTGCACTTTCATATTGCTTTCTGATTGGTGGAAAACCTGAACTTTAATGAATAGGTGTACTTTAATGAGGTCCATTAAAGGGCTGCTACCAGGTGTCTAATTACTACATTTCGGCATGGTCGAGCATAAAAATATTAAAGATGTCAGAGAGACCATAACAATGTTATGGTTACCAAATGATGTAAGTGCAGAATTTTTTTCATACTCTGATAAAACTGGTTTTAAAAATATTATTAGTAAGCTTGTTTTATACTTTTATCAGATATTTAAGTTCTAATAAGTCTTGTTGTACCTTGAAATTTTTATCCAATTGCGATTTCATTTCCTTATAAAACTTTAGTAATTTAGAGCTTGCATTATCTGATAATATTTGTGGTCGTTTATGTACATATACCCTTTGTCGTATATCATCAGATATATTCTTCTGCCCCGAACTCTTCTCCCGTTCACCATTCCTTCCAATGCATCGTTCAGTAGGCAGTTTCTTCTCAGCCTGTGACTCAATCAATTCCTTTTCCTCTTCCTGATCAGTTTCAGCATCATTCTTTCTTCACCAAATCTTTCCAACACAGCTTCATTTCTTATTTTGTCTGTCTACTTTATACACTTCATTCTGCTACATATCAACATTGCAAATGTTTCTAGTCGCTTCTCTTTACTTCGTTGTAATGCCCACGTTTCAACTCCCAAACAATGCCACACTCCATACAAAGCAATTCATTAGTCTATTCTTCAGTTCTTTTTCGAAGTTTGCAGTAAACGCTCCGTTTCTATTAAAAGCTTCCTTTGCCATTGCTATTCTCCTTTTGACTTCCTGGCAGCAACTCATGTTACTGCTTCTAGAACACTCCAAGTACTTGAAACTTCCACTTGCTCTACTGACTCATTTAGAATTCGCACGTTTAATTTCTTCATTTTTCTTCCTCTGACATGGTCTTCGTCTGGTTGCATTTATCTTCATTTCTTAGCAGCTGTCATTTAGTTCCAGTAGCATATCTCTCAGTATCGTCTCCTCTTCTGCTAACAACGCCATTATCATCAGCAAATCTTATGGACTTTATTTTTTAGTTGGTTATTTAACGACGCTGTATCAACTACTAGGTTATTTAGCGTCGATGAGATTGGTGATAACGAGATGGTATTTGGCGAGATGAGACTGAGGATTCACCATAGATTACCTGGCATTCACCTTACTGTTGGGGAAAATCTCGGAAAAAGCCCAACCAGGTAATCAGCCCAAGCGGGGATCGAACCCACGCCCGAGCTCAACTTCAGACCGGCAGGCAAGCGTCTTAATCGACTGAGCCACGCCGCTGGCCTACTTTATTTTTCTTCCTCCTACTATTACCCCTCCTATGTTCTGAAAACAGTTCTTCATTAAGGGGTTAGGTAGAGCATACAACAGTAAAATTTTGGAAATATTCAACATTTTTTTTCTACATTACTTTATCTTGTACGATAATGAAAATTAGTATGTGTAAAACACCATCCTTCTGCTATATGAAAAGAAAATATTTTTGCGATTAAAAAAAAAAAATTATTTACATTTGTTTTAAATTCAGTTCTCTGTACACATAACTCAAAAACTATCCAACATTCTGTGATGAAATTTGTTGTGTGTATTTATGCATGTCATATCTACAATATGATGCAAGATTACTTCTCTACCTTTCATTGATTGTCTAATAAAAAATAAAGTCATTAAATAAAATGGTCAAATATCAGTATTTTCTTCTAACACAAAATAAAAAAAGTATTATTTATTAAGGAAGGTAGTTGAAAGAGAATGATATTATAAACATGAGTTTCAGCAATAAAATAAATCGTAAAAATATATTTTTTTTTTCATATAGCAGAAGGACAGTGTTTTACATATACCAATTTTCATTATTGTACGAGATACAGTACTGGAGAAAAAATTTTAAATATTTCTATTAGGGAAGTTTACAATTTGAAATACACAAATTAAAAAAGCCTTTTTACCTACCCAAGAAAAGATATATATTTCGGCACGAAACATAACGTCCTTAGTTCCAGGCAAACAACAGTTTGAAAATTGCCTATAGTTTGAGGTTTTAGTAGGTACAGTGTTTCTTACAGGGAGCAGCTAAAATGCATGTGTCCCACATCTCCTCTTATTTTCTCCTAATCCAGTAAAGCGAAACAGTGCTTGCAGTACTGTTGTGTCATTCATTTCACTTAGTTCTCTAGTTTTAGTACTTACAATACCTATAAAGTGCAAGTATGTATGTATGTATGTATGTATGTATGTATGTATGTATGTATGTATGTATGTATGTATGTATGTATGTATGTATGTATGTATGTATGTATGTATGTATGTATGTATGTATGTATGTGTATGTATTTATTAACACTACAATTGGTTATACACCCGGTGGTAGTGATATATAATATATAATAATTACAATTAAATGAAATAAAATAAAATAAACGTAAATGAAATAAAATAAAATAAACGTAAATCTATAAATAGTGAGGGATGAAGTTACAGGAGAATGGAGAAAGTTACACAAGACAGAGCTGCACGCATTGTATACTTCACCTGACATAATTAGAACCATAAAATCCAGACGTTTGAGATGGGCAGGACATGTAGCACGTATGGGCGAATCCAGAAATGCATATAGAGTGTTAGTTGGGAGGCCGGAGGGCAAAAGACCTTTAGGGAGGCCGAGACGTAGATGGGAAGATAATATTAAAATGGATTTGAGGGAGGTAGGATATGATGGTAGAGACTGGATTAATCTTGCTCAGGACAGGGACCAATGGAGGGCTTATGTGAGGGCGGCAATGAACCTCCTGGTTCCTTAAAAGCCAGTAAGAAAGTAAATCTATAAATAGTAGATGCAATAAACCTAGGACTATAAATAAAAACTATTCTATAATAACGCCTACGATAAACAAAAAGTAAATCTAACTCATAAGTACTTCTATTTCACCCAACTATTGCCAATTTAAGTAATTACATATCACCTTAATTAATTACATACGACATTAATTACATGTCATCTTATTTAATTACATATCACCTTAATTTATTTACATATCAACTAAATTACATATCATATTAATTAATTATATATCAACTCAATTAATTACGTGACACAACTTAAATAATTACACTGCACCTCCAATTAAATGTTCAGTCTAATCTTCTCAACCTTTCCTTAAATGTATTGATTTTAAGAGGCCACCCTGAAAGATTGCCGCAGGTAAGCTGTTCCAGTCTACTATTGTGCGGTTAACAAAGGAAAGGCAAAAAGTGAGTTTATTTACTGCTTTTAACTAACAAAAATGGCCCCTGTATCTTCAACCCTAACGACAAAAATAAAATCATGGATTGCAATGGACGAAGCTTTCACTACAGATGGAAAAATAGTAATGTGTCAAGTGTGCGGTAAAAAAGTCGGGTGCTCTGTGAATTCACAACTGGAGAGCCTTACCTATTCTACACCTGCCAGATATTGATATTAAATATTTTCATGATTTTACTTATTTTGGTACATAATCAGCTTATTTTTCTTACATAAATATGTATATATTTCATACCTTGATATTACATAAAATCCGGTCCCTACTTATCAGCTGTTTGGTTGTGTCGGCTGGGGGCGCTGGCGTGGTCTGCTGACCAAACGGCCTAGACCAAATTCCGAGAACAAGCAACAAGAAGAAATATCGCTTATGACCCACTTAGAGGGATCCGAACCATTACACCACCCGAAAACAATGAAATGGACCAATTTAGTGAATAACAAGGAGACATCAAGATACACTAAAAATAAGAGAAGAATTACTTACTTACTTACTTACTGCTTTTAAGGGAGAGGATGGTATTTTTTAAACCTTTTATCCTATTTTGGTGTAAAATGTTAATTTTTTGTATGTAGAGAGCTCATAGCTGTAGGAACTCAACCAAATGTAAATATTATTTGGGGGCCCAAATTTGAAAAAAATATACCCAATGCAGAATTGTACTAAAAACCGATATATGTAAACCGGTTTTAAAGATAGATTCAATTTTTTTTTTTACAATGTATTTGCAAAAGCATTTTCTACAAACTGTCTGTAACAGAATTTTGATTTTAGTCCCTGCGTTTGTAAAATAAACAATTAAAATTTAATAACCTATTTCTGAGTTCCTTTCTTTCAAACAAACGGACATATTTTTAAAATGAAATCAATTAACAAAATTCTGTTACAGAGAAACGTTTCCTAATAGTCTGAAGAATGTGTGTTCTAAATTTCATGAATGAATCTTTAATAGTTCAGAAATTATATCCATTTTTGTCTGGCAATGTAGCAAAAAAAAAAAATGAAGTTACTGGAAACCGATAAAAGTGGGCGTGTGATTTAAAAATCCATAGCGCAGGAAGTTTAAAAATGACGTCTCAACATCCGATAAAGCCACAAATACCCACAAAATGTTATGCAAAGCATTCCACACATATCAAAGACTATTTTAAAGATTTTTTTTTGAAAATTTAATTTACCGGAAACAACAATAAAAGTGGGCGAGTGATTTAAAAATCCATAACGCAGGAAGTTTGAAAATGGCGACTCAACATCCGATAAGAATAGAAATACCCACAAAATGATATGCTATGCATTCCACACATATCACAGAGTATTTTAAAGATTTTTTTTTTAATTTACTCATTTTTCACCAAAAAATACCATCCTCTCCCCTTAAGGAACCTGGAGGTTTCTCTACTACATTCGGGATATAAATTCACAAAAGTATTTATTAACAAGCTGTCATTTAAGATTTAATGAAAACACAAACAAAAGACGCCAAGCCCAACAACAACCAGTTCTGAAGATGGCCGATAACAGGCTGAAACATGTTAACGAAGTAATGTAAAAATTTAACACGAGAAAGACTCATAATACGTTTTCCGAAGACATTTTACCGTAATTGTGTATGTCTAACTCGCCGTACCTTATAAAGTAAAGACTAGAGATATACAACGATCGAGAAAACGAGACTAACAGCGCCCGCAAAGGCGAAAACCCGCACGACAATGTTGTATTACGTCACGTCCTTGACGTAAAGACTGGTTGTGAGTGTTCCGAGACTCGATATTGATCATCTCGTCCACACCTGTGGAGTAACGGTCAGCGCGTCTGGCCGCGAAACCAGGTGGCCCGGGTTCGAATCCCGGTCGGGGCAAGTTATCTGGTTGAGGTTTTTTCGGGGTTTTCCCTCAATCCAATACGAGGAAATGCTGGGTAACTTTCGGTGTTGGACCCCGGACTCATTTCACCGGCATTATCACCTTCATATCATTCACACGCTAAATAACCTAGATGTTGATACAGCGTCGTAAACTAACCCAATAAAAAAAATTGATCATCTCTCGAAGTCTCGAAGCAGCAGTTCTTTACACCTGACTGAACTTTTATCTGCTTTGGCAGCTGTTATATATCTATAAACAATGAAATAGCATATTTGCAACATCTCTACCTCTCAGTGTATAATAATCGTTCCACCAGTCTTTATTTAATTACTAGGCCCTTACTAAAAGGCTAGGAATTTTCTTTTCATATGTTTCAGATCAAGTGTGCAAGCTCAAATAAAAATATATTAAAGTTATATTTTATGTTTCTTAGAAATGCAAATTTATTTGAGAATTGTTTTTTTTTATTTATGCTCGACCATGCCGAAATGTAGTAATTATACACCTGGTAGCAGCCCTTTAATGAACCTCATTAAAGTAAACGTATTTATTAAAGTTCAGGTTTTCCAACAATCAGAAAGCACCATTGTACCAATATGTAAGCGCAAGTATTAATTATTCTTGGATATGCAATCGAAAGACAACTAGCGAAACGTCACGGAGGCTGGAATTCCAATACTGTCGCAGAAAGTTATGTTCTGTTACTATAATAATTAGCGTTAATTGTAAATAATATTCAAATAAATTCAATTTGTCATCCCGTTTTTCAATGTCTACATCAATTTCCAGGGTATATCAAGATTAATGTTCATTTTATTCTCTAGATTATATCAAGGTCAATGACATTTGTTCCTCGGAAAAAAACAATACTTTCGCGTCTGTGCATATCTCACAATTTACGAGATGTTGCACAAGGTCACTTCCGCTCCCCAGTCAGATAAGAATAATATGAATACTTATGAATAATTTCAAGTTAGGAATATGGTCGAGCATAAAAAGTCGAATGAAACTTGCCTATAATGGTAATTAAGACGCTCGTATGAAAATTATGAAACTCGCTTGCTCTCGTTTCATAAACATACTCGCGTCTTAATTACTACCATTATAGGTTCGTTGCATAATGTACTATTATATAACCATAGGTAGTATCATATAATAGAACCAGAACATTTTGATAACTAAGTTACTTCTCTATTTTGTCCTTTTTTTGTATCAATTTAAACATCTCTAATGTTATCTATTTCAATGATGTATGTTATTCAAAGTCACGAAATCTTTCCACACCGACCAAATACTATTTCGAGAATGATGAGCGAGACTCGAAGCGCACGAGAATGACGAGACGAGACTCGAAAGACAAATGAAACGAACACAGCGAGCGAGAGCGGCAGTTAGTTTTGTTCATCTCTAGTAAAGACATCTAACATTACAAATTCAATTATAAACATGTATGTAAACATCACGTTTAAAACTGGAAGGAAAGCGGATTTTATGGGGACAACAAAACGAAATTAAAAAAAAAAAAAAATTATTTCCGGTAAACTTCAGTTAAATAAGTACAGGGACATCATTTTATTTTTACTTCAATTTTTATTGTACCTGAGTTTTTGATTGTACTTCAGTCCCACCCCTTTTACTAGTAAACGTGGAACCGTTTCAACACAGAACCAAGCGTATACAGTCAAAGTCGCCTTACGGTCGTAGTAAACACAAACAGTACTGAGTTAGTGAATATAGTTTGTTCCAGAAATATGTTCGTACAGGTACTGTCGTCCGTTTGTCTATATCACATCCCGGTTTCCCCCACGGCTTCTGCTCGCCTCTTTGTACAGGGTAGTAGTTGACCTATCTTAGCTCTTTTCTGAAAACAATTTCTGTTAGGAATTGGACGTCTACGTAATATTATACAACTGTTTAAAATAAATAAAAGGGCCTCGTTAATTAATTGTCACGTGATTTCCATCCTTTCTACGACCCTGCGACAAAACCACTTGGACGGACAGTAGATAGAATGTCTGAGTAATTTTATCTTTTCGGATCGGGCAGAAGTGAAGATTGAATTTACAGTACGTAAAGTCCTCTTTCATAGAGTAGGTACAGAATTATTTTAACATGAGTTACTAGTATGAAGGATGAAACTGGTAATTGGAATTCGGTACAATAGTCTATAGTGCGATAATATGCAAAAGAGAACGGAAGCCTGTATCGAAATGAACGGCCACCATTTTCAAAAATGTGTTTAAATATCCATATTATGATTATTTTTCAATTTAATTTAATTCTCTATATTGCACGCTAATGTGCTGTAGACAGTATACACTGCATAACGAATACGTCCGAATGGAGTAAATACACTTATTGTTAATACAGTACTGTATTTTGATTAAAGAAAAACCTAATGAAAATTATCAAATTCAAAATCGCGATATTTCCTACTTTACGTAAATGGATGAATTACTTCTCTTCCTTCCTATACCTAGTAAAGTGATTTGTTTGTATTTTACGCCAGTATCATCGAACTCCAGTGGAAGGGGGTAGAAAACAGTGTTCTCTGTTTTGAACCTTTAATCCAAAGGTATAGCCAGGTTAATATTAGAAATGTTAGTAAAAATAAAATGATGTCCCTGTATAAGGGTAAGTACATCAGTTATTCATAGATTTCAAAAGTCATATGACTCTGTTAAGAGAGACGTTTTATATAATATTCTTATTGAATTTGGTATTCCCAAGAAACTAGTTCGATTAATTAAAATGTGTCTTAGTGAAACTTACAGCAGAGTCCGTATAGGCCAGTTTCTATCTGATGCTTTTTCAATGCACTGCGGTCTAAAGCAGGGAGATGCACTATCACCTTCACTTTTTAACTTCGCTCTAGAATATGCCATTAGGAAAGTTCAGGATAACACAGAGGGTTTGGAATTGAACGGGTTACATCAGCTTCTTGTCTATGCGAATGACGTGAATATGTTAGGAGAAAATACACAAACGATTAGGGAAAACGCGGAAATTCTATTTGAAGCAAGTAAAGCGATAGGGTTGGAAGTAAATCCCAAAAAGAAAAAGTATATGATTATGTCTCGTGACCAGAATATTGTACGAAATGGAACTATAAAAATTGGAGATTTATCCTTCGAAGAGGTGGAAAAATTCAAATATCTTGGAGCAACAGTAACAAATATAAATGACACTTGGAAGGAAATTAAACGCAGAATAAATATGGGAAATGTGTGTTATTATTCGGTTGAGAAGCTTTTGTCATCTAGTCTTCTGTCAAAAAATATGAAAATTAGAATTTATAAAACATTTAACTTATATTACCGGTTGTTCTGTATGGTTGTGGAACTTGGACTCTCACTTTGACAGAGGAACAGATTTTAAGGGTTTTTGAGAATAAGGTTCTTAGGAAAATATTTGGGGCTAAGAGGGATGAAGTTACAGGAGAATGGAGAAACTTACACAACGCAGAGCTGCACGCATTGTATACTTCAACTGACATAATTAGGAACATAAAATCCAGACGTTTGAGATGGGCAGGACATGTAGCACGTACGGGCGAGTCCAGAAATGCATATAGAGTGTAAGTTGGGAGGCCGGAGGGAAAAGACCCTTTGGGAGGCCGAGACGTAGATCGGAAGAAAATATTAAAATGGATTTGAGGGAGGTGGGATGTGATGGTAGAGACTGGATTAATGTTGCTGAGGATAGGGAGCAATGGCAGGCTTATGTGAGGGCGGCAATGAACCTCCGGTTTCTTTAAAAGCCAGTAAGTAAGTATGTAAGTAAGTAAGTAAGTAAACTACAGTTAAATGTAAGAGTAATATGAAGTATAGAAAGAAACTGCAGGCCATGAACCGCCACTGTAGCGTACATTTATACAAGAATCCAAATATATCTAAGGAAATCTTTCCCACATACCGAGTCTCGTTGCTCTAAGAATGGAGATTCCAGGAGAAGGAAATGGAATTCATAAATTTAAAACCTGGCGAATAAAACAAAGAAAGGCCTAGAATATATTACCATGTGAACCAATATCCAAGGTTTCCTGTTCATGCAAACATTCTTTCGAGTATCTAGTTTCAGAGCAATACATTTTTTATATCGTGATTGCTACGCAGAAATATCAATCCGCCCCAGTTTTTGAATTGCCAACGTGCTTGTAGAATATGATTTTATTAACTTAAAACACAGAATATGTTTTTACAGGGCCTTGAAACAATCCGGGACTTAATTGGTTAATAAAGGAATAATCTGAACGAATGGCAGCATTTCAAACAAGGAAAACGAGGTTGGTTGGAAAGTTACAAATACAGAAAAACATCGATCACCACATAAATTAATTTTGAGTTTAACGAAAAAATTCGTAATCATCGTCCATGTCTGCATAAGACGTGATGTTAGTTATTACCAGGGAAAGGATTTATATGTAAATACATATTTACTTATAAAGCTAATATAATTTATATTTTGCATTATCTTTATGTTTCACAATGTGTAGGGTTGAAAAATCCTACTTTTATTTTCCATATTTTTCCATATTTTAGAGTTTAGTACATATTTTCGTTAATTTCCATATATTTTCCATATTTCATATAAAACAGTCCATATTATATTAGGTTTAACAATAAAACAAAACAAAATTCCATTAACTTTTAAAAATACATTTCAACAATAGAGATTTAAACACATGTTCAGTAATCCCTTTAACATCAGAGTTATTTGAAAATTAGCAGTCCTATCAACAATGGGAAAGTAAGTTACAAAACTGTATTAATTTAATTTAAAATTTTTAACAGACTTCAGTTGTGCAGCTCAACAGTTAAATGCCAGTCAGAGTACACATAGGTTAAGTTTTGTAAATCATACTATAAAGACGGTAAATATGCCAAAAGTACGTCATTCAGTCAATTTAAAATCAAAACTAACAAGTTACATTTCAGAATTTAAAGAAGATGGTTTATCAACTGACAATAAAATATTATTTTGTAATTTGTGTCAGTGTGCAGTATCATCTACACAAAAGTTCCTGGTGCAACAACACATTACAACTAGTAAACATCAGGCCAACAAACAACTAAATTCCAAGCAGAGACAATTGTTTTTAACACAACCAACAACATCGAATGTAAGATCTGAGTTTAACATCGACCTGTGCCGTTCTCTCATCTCTGCTGATATTCCTCTCTACAAACTAAAGAATAAGGTCTTCAGGGAATTCCTTGAAAAATATACTCAACATACAATCCCGGATGAGTCAACACTTAGGAAGACGTATGCTCCATCCATCTACGATGAGACAATACAGAAGATAAGAGATGAAATTAAAGATAGTTCAATTTGGGTTTCCATTGATGAGACTCCCGACAAAGAAGGTAGACTTGTTGGTAATGTAGTTATCGGTTTGTTAAGTGAACAATATTCTGAACGAATTCTTTTACATTGTGATGTTCTAGAAAAGTGCAATAACAAAACTATAGTTAAACTGTTCAACGAAGCTATGGGTATCCTGTGGCCAAAGGGTATTATGTACGATAATGTGTTATTCTTTATTAGCGATGCTGCCCCTTATATGGTCAAAGCTGGACAAGCATTATCTGTTGTATATCCTAAATTGACTCATTTTACTTGTGTGGCGCATGCATTTCATCGTGTGGCAGAAGTGGTCAGAGACAATTTCCCTAAAGTAGATTTGTTGATTTCATCAGTGAAAAAAGTATTTCTCAAAGCTCCCAGTAGAGTTAACGTGTTGAAAGAAATGTACCCTGAAATTCCATTGCCACCAAAGCCAATTTTAACTAGATGGGGTACATGGCTAGAAGCAGTTGAATATTATGCCGAACATATAGACTCTATTAACAATGTTCTCCTTGCATTGGACTCTGAAGATGCAGTCTCAATTGATACTGCGAAAACAGTTACCTGTGACATAAGTGTGAAGAATGACTTAGCTCACATTCAGCATACATTTTCATGCATCATAAAAACGCTCAAAAGTCTCCAAAATAGGCACCTTTCACTATCTGAAAGTTTTGAAATTATAAATAGTACTGTGGAACAACTGAATCGTGGTAGAGGTAAAGTTGCAGATGCAGTAAGAGCTAAGGTGGACACTGTACTTTCAAAAAACCCTGGATATGAAGAACTACAAAAGGTTGTTGCTGTGATGAGTGGTGAATCAACAGTGAAGATTAACTTGGACTTATCCCCAGCAGACATTGTGAAATTGAATTATGTACCAGTTACTTCTTGTGACGTCGAACGCTCTTTTAGTCAGTATAAATCTATCCTCAGAGACAATAGAAGAAGATTCACTTTTCAGCACTTGAAAGAAATGTTTGTAACCTATTGTTATGGTAACAGACAATAAAAATTGTGTTTTGTTGAAACTACATTGGAAGATAAGGTACGTCCATTATATTTTTTGTTTAGTTTGATTAAAATGTACCAATATTTAACGTACATAGTTTTTTTTTTATAATTTTAAGTCCATATTTAATTCCATATTTTGGTAAAAATCCATATTTAATTCCATATTTTGGTAAAAATAACTACATATATATTTACATATTTCATATATTTTTAGTCCATATAAATCCGTTCCCTGGTTATTACATTTGTATGAAAGGTGGTATTACGAAATTTTTGAATATCTAAGAAGAAACAAAGATGCAGAGTGACTAGCTTCGTGGTCTCTTGGTCAGCATGGTGACTTACAAATCTGGAGGTTCCGGGTTCGATTCCCGGGCTCAACTCTCGGTGAATTTTTCTTGAAGTAGAAAAATTACCTGGGTGTCTAGAGTCTGGAAATTTGTATGAATGTAAGTGTGCCGGGTTAATATTAATTAGCCAATCATAAAATAATAAAAAAATACATCGGGACTGTCGCTGAGTAGTAACCTGAGCACACGTTTCAGCGTCACATTGTTGACAAATAACTCCATCTGTTAGCACAACCATGAAGCACTAATACATGCTATAGAGTTACCAACAACGGAAAAAAGAAGGAGAGTGTGTGGCTTCTATGTTTAGGAGAGCTAAAAATGTTTGTGCTATGAGAGACGTTAAATTAGGATTAAACCCTAGATCACATATGTAACAGATAAGTCATCGCTTTGTTAAAATCGGCAGCACTTTGAAGAGAATAACCGCCAGGATCGCCACCCGTCCAACGTAAACGAACACGAGATGACTGTACAGTCGCAAATGCAATTCAAATGGGAATTATGACGTGACTCCTTATGTAACAACTAGATGGCAGCGTAGTAAACCTGAAAAAAGTTGTTAACGTCAAAGCCTATAAGCCCACCTATCTGGTTACATATATGATCTAGGGTTAAATGAATTACTTTTACACTCAATAAGCTTCAAAATTTGAAAATAAAACTATTAGAGTATGATAGCAAAATAAAATATTGAAAGACGAAGCATACAAAATGAAATTATTTGTTTATGAATTGCTTTTCAGTTATTTGACGAGCACTTCTATTTGATTTAGCCTCGTTTATTCAAAATCATTTGATCGTAGATCAAAGATGAAATTGATCTCCTTTCAAGCTGAAATTAGGAAATTCTTGTTATATCAATTCGCCTTGAACTGGTGTCAATTGTAACTGAAGAAAATTCTCTCGCCACATAGTTTTCTGTTTGAGGAGACTTAAATTTAGGTTTATAAAGAAAAAAATTTCTTTGAAGGAAAGTGATATGTAAATAAATATTTAAAAAAATTTAATCATGGTTTATTTAACGACGCTCGCAACTGCAGAGGTTATATCAGCGTCGCCGGTGTGCCGGAATTTTGTACCGCAGGAGTTCTTTTACATGCCAGTAAATCTACTGACATGAGTCGGTCGCATTTAAACCCACTTAAATGCCATCGATCTGGGCCGGGATCGAACCCGCAACCTCGAGCATAGAAGGCCAGCGCTATACTAAGTACGCTACCGAGGCCGACTAAATAAATATTTAATTCATACATTACTACACTTCGAAATATTTATTATATATTGGGAAGATGTAGGTTATTCAAATGCCAACAAGACGAAGACCATGGTCATAGGAAGAAAAGTAAAGAAGGTAAAGTTAGGAATGCTAAATGAGGCGTCCACACCTTTGGAGTAACGGTTAGCGTGTCTGGCCGCGAAACCAGGTGACACGGGTTCGAATCCCGGTCGGGACAGGTTACCTGGTTGAAGTTTTTCTTCTAGGGTTTTCCCTAACCCAATTTGAGCAAATGATGGATAACTTTCGGTGCTGGACCCCGGACTCATTTCATCGGCATTATCACCTTCACCTCATTCAGACGCTGAATAACCTGAGATGTTGATACAGGGTCGTAAAATAACCTACTTAAATAAAAAAAATCTAAATCAGGTAGTAGATCAAGTAGAAAGCTTCAAATACTTGGCGTGTACTATAAGCAGTAACATGAGACATGAGCTGCTGCCTGGAAGTCAAAAGGAGGATAGCAATGACAAAGGAAGCTTTTAATAGCAAAAAAGCATCTTCTGCGAACCTCTGGAGAAATAACTAAGGAAGAGACTAGTGAAGTGCTTTGTGTGGAGTGTATCATTGTATGGGGCAGAAACATGGACATTACGAAGAAATGAAGAGAAGCGACTAGAAGCAATTGAAATGTGGATGTAGAGAAGGATGGAGCGTGTGAAGTGGACAGACAGAGTAAGAAACGAAGCTGTGTTGGAAAGAATGCATGAAGAAAGAATGATGCTGAAACTGACCAGAAAGAGGAAAAGGAACTGGCTGAGTCACTGGCTGAGAAGAAAGTGCCTACTGAAGGTTGCCCTGGAAGGAATGGTGAACGGGAGAAGAGTTCGGGGCAGAAGAAGATATCAGATGATAGTCGACATTAAGATATATAGATCAAATGCGGACACAAAGAGGAAAGCAGGAAATAAGAAAGACTAGAGAATGCTGGGTTTGCAGTGAAAGCCCTGCCCTTGGGCAGAACTATTAATGAATCAATTAAATTCTGGAAAACCGCGCAATTCCGCGGCCGATTTTCACCAAGTCGTGAAGTACAGGGACATCATTTTATATTTACTTCAATTTTTTTTGTACCTGAGTTTTTTAATGTACTTCACTCCCACCCATTCTACTAATGAAGTTCAACCGTCCTCCACACAGATCCAAGACCGCATATACAGTCATAGTAGCCTTACGGTCATAGTAAACAGTACGTTCCAAAAATATGTTCGCGTTTTCCATGTAACGAAAGAGCTTTCAATATTGAATAATTTTCGCACAAGTACTGTCGTCCATTTGCCTACGTCGCATCCCAGTTTCCCCCACCTGCTTCTATTCGCCTATCTGTAAAGGCTAGTGGCTGGGCTGTCTTACTTCTTTTCTGAGAACATTAATTTCTGTTAGGAATTGGACGTCTACGTTATATTATACCTATACAATTGTTTAAAATAACTTAAATAAAAGGACTTTACTAAAGATGTTACAAAATGAAAGGGCCTCGTCAACTAATTAACTGTCATGTGATTTCCTCCCTTTCTACTACTCTGCGACATAACCACTTGGACGGACAGTGGATAGCATGTCTGAGTAATTTTATCTTTTCGGATCGAATAGAAGTGAAGACTGAATTTACAGTACGTAAGGTATTCTTTTATAGAGTTGGTACAGAATTATTTCAACATGAGTTACTGATACGAAGTACGAACCTGGTAATTCGAATTACGTACAATAGTCTATAGTGCGATAATATACACATTAGATCTGAAGCCTGTATTGAAGTGAACGGCCACCATTTTCAAAAATGTGTTTACGTGGTACAGTCATTAAGTTCTAATACTGAGCGCATAGTGGCGTTGTGGTGCACTATAGCGAATAGGTGGCGCCATGGTATGATACCTTGTCAGTCTCTCGACCCAACAAGAGACAGTTGAGTGCATGCACTGTAAGCAGAACTACGGTCTTTGTTGTGACGGTGATTTGAATTCGCACGTCGGAACCCGAGATGTCACAGTTTGAGCAATGGGCAAACATAAATTTCTGCCAGAAATTAGGCAAAACTGCTGCCGAAACGTTTCAAATGATGCAGCAAGTTTATGGTGAGGACGCAGTGAGTCGCAGTGTTGTGTTTAGGTGGCACCGACGTTTTTTGCAAGGAAGAGACAGTTTGGAAGATGATGTGCGTACTGGTCGGCCACAAACAATTCGAACTGAACGCAAGATCCAAGAAGTTGCAACGTTGGTGCTTGCTAACCGCTTCCAATCGGTAGACGATATCGCAGCAACAGTAGGGGTCAGCCATGGTACTTGCTACAAAATTCTGTCTGATGACCTGAACATTTCTCGTGTTACCCAGCACAGTGTGCCACGAATCCTGTCGCAAGACCAACGTGATGATCGCATGACGATTTGTGGTGACCTCATCAGTAGTGCTGACGATGATCCGACATTTCTCAACTGGATAATAACTGGAGACGAAACTTGGTGTTTCCTTTACGATCCGCAACTGAAACGACAATCCGCCACCTGGAAAACGCCGTTATCACCACGACAGAAAAAACCGCGACAAGACAGGTGAAAAGGCAAAGTGATGCTTGAACTGCTTTTTGATTCAAATGGAATTGTTCACATGGAATTCATCCCAGAAGGTGCAACTGTGAACAAAACCCGCTACAAAGAGATCCTTGGCCGTTTACGAGATTCAATTCGCCGTAAGCTACCTGAGCTATGGCGTATAAAGAATTGGCTGTTGCTACATGACAACGCCCCTGCACATCGCTCTGTCCTTGTCCAAGAGGAACTTGCAAGACAACAGGTGACAGTTCTTCCACACCCTCCGTACTCACCTGATCTCGCACCATGCAATTTTTTTCTCTTTCCTCGCATGAAAACAACCCAACGTGGGCGTAGATTTCATTCTTCCGAAGAGGTCATGACTGCCACAAGAGAAGCCATACGGGACCTTCCTGCCAACATCTTTCAACGGTGCTTCCAGCAGCTATACCAACGTTGGCAAACGTGCACAACGGCCAACGGAGACTATTTTGAGGGAGGATGTGGTTCTGTTTAAATGTACGCCGTATTATGCGGCATATTGTGATACATCCAGATTCTTGTGGGAGGCGTCAAGTCTTAGATCTTAATGACTGTACCACGTAAATATCCATATTATGATTATTTTTCAATTTAACTTCATTCTCTATAGTGTACGCTAATGTGCTGGAGACAATATAATATACTTACTTACTGGCTTTTAAGGAACACGAAGGTTCATTGCCGCCCTCACATAAGCCCGCCATTGGTCCCTATCCTGAGCAAGATTAATCCAGTCTCTATCATCATATCCCATCTCCCTCAAATCCATTTTAATATTATCCTCCCATCTACATCTCGGTCTCCCCAAAGGTCTTTTTCCCTTCGACGTCCCAACGAGCACTCTATATGCATTTCTAAATTCGCCCATACGTGCTACATGCCCTGCTCATCTCAAACGTCTGGATTTAATGTTCCTAATTATGTCAGGTGAAGAATACAATGCGTGCAGTTCTGTGTTGTGTAACTTTCTCCATTCTCCTGTAACTTCATCTCTCTTTACCCCAAATATTTTCTTAAGCATCTTATTCTCAAACACCCTCTCTCAAAGTGAGAGTCCAAGTTTCACAATCATACAGAACAACCGGTTATATAACTGTTTTATAAATTCTAACTTTCAGATTTTTTGACAGCAGACTGGATGATAAAAGCTTCTCAACCGAATAATAACAGGCATTTCCCATATTTATTCTGTGTTTAATTTCCTCCCGAGTATCATTTAAGGTAAAGTGCCCAAATAAGAGACAGGGCTCTAATAAGAGATACATTGTTAACTTCTCCGGTATAATTTGCCATCTCTCGACAACTATGGTAAATCAATGTTTGTGCTTCTAAGGCATCGTGTTCTTTGTCTAACCTCAGTTGAGAGTAAGCAACGAAGCTGAGAGCAAGCAAAGTAATTTTTCATACTTCGAACTTTTTACTGGTTTTCGTTGAGGAAAAGAACAGCAGTTAATGTAAGCTACAACAAATCTATTATTAATTTTATAAAATTGCTGGCAAAATGTTGTATATAATAAGGTAGATTGGTAATAAGGAAGATAATAATTTATGACTTACTCTGTTCCCTAATAAGAGATACCTAGGGGTCCTATTAAGAGATAGTATCTCTTATTTAGAACCCTTATTTGGTATTATTATGATGCTCACCTTTGAGAGTTTACGATAAGCGTTAATGCTTCCAGTCTTATCAGTTTGTGTGCCAGTAACTACATAAGAACCAATGAAAGATTAATTGAACTATTAATTTAAATTAATTACGAATTAGGTCAACCATTAATTATCAATTGTCTTCAATTATTTATTACAAAAATTACTAATTGAAATGGTTAATTTATTATTATTAATGACTAAAATTAATTGTTCATTGAGATGACAATAATATCAATAGCTAAAGTCAATTCAAATTGGCCAATCCGACAATATTTACCTTACTTAAAGATCAAAACACAAGTGCTTAATTCGTAAAATATTCTCTATACATTTCTAATAAAATCTTGTGTAATTATTATTAAAACTATTAAATTTAATTGTGATCCCTGGTTTCGAAAATTTCGTTGGATCTGTGTAAATGTCTCCACTACAACCAGTGCCAGCGTTTGTGGCGCGTGTTCTTGAGTAAAAAGCCACTCAGTGAGCACTCGTTGCCAATGTAGCTGAGAGTGGTAACACCCAACACGTCACGTAAGCAATCTGCCAATCACAGTTATCAGCTTTAATGCCCATAGGCTGTTTCAAAGATAAGTTATTCGCGCTCAACGTTCCCATTACTTATTTCACGCGTCAGAAACGGTGACTTTGGTTATACCACAGTTATGCCTACAGAAGCAGCAGCAGCAGCAGCAACAACGACAACCTCAAAAGCCTCAAGCTTCAACCAGTGGGTAGTTGCATGTAATGTCATCCAGGACAGGAAAATGAGCTATCATAATATCAACTCTTATCAGAAACAAATGAGAGAGAGTTTAGAGAAGGAAAAACAAAGAAAAAATGGAGCTCGCAAGAAGTTGTTCGGAAAACAACAAAAACCACAGAATAACTCAGTCCAAGAAGCACTGCTTGACTTCGTCCAGTGATGAAGAATCCGATGTGGAAATGGAATTAATTAACTCTAGTGACTCGGAATGTGGAGGAAATTATGATGATTGAGAGTGCTTGTTTTGCACTGAATTTTTTTCAGAGGACACCAAGGCCCAGGGGGGAGAAATAGATTCAGTGTTCAAAATGTCATCGTTGGGCACACGAAGACTGCAGCACTGATGAAGAACCTTTCATTTGTCCAACTTACTCAGTACACCGAAATAAGAATTGTGTCAATTAAAGGGGTCGGCAAAATGAGTGCAATCACCTGAAAATTAAAATATGGAGATCGAAATTTAATATTCTGTCATTTTTCTTTCTCTAGCAAAATATTAACGTTAGCAATAGTAGCCGAAATAAGATTAGTACATTCCGATTTGACCGACTTTGTGTTCTCTTCGTAAACCATCTTCATTTCACTTCGAAAAATGCCGAATAAACAACAGAATTTCTGTTGAGAGGAGTTAGACCACTGTTGCACTGACTCTTTCAATTTTAAAATATTACTGAATTTATTAAAGTATCTACATGACTTCACAATGTTAGGGGAGAGTCGGGTAGTATCGGACATCGGGTAATATCGGACAGTGAGTTTCTTTCATCTACCACACGATGATAGTACCTGATTGACAAGGTTACGTTTCTGTGATGTCGCATAGAGGTACTACCATATGGTGGTAGATGAAAGAAACGCACTGTCCGATATTACCCGATGTCCGATACTACCCGTCTCTCCCCTATATATTGCTTCAATTTTGAGCCAAATGATAATAATTTTTGTCCATGTCCAAAAATAAACTTAAATAACACACGTATCTCTTATTTGGAACCCATTTTCAAAACATCATTGTTTCCCAGTTTTACTTTCTTTTATAATTTAAAGTAATAGTAAAAACTGACTAAAATTTGTATTGTCAATTCTAAAAATAGATGAAATGCTGTATGTATTCCACACATTCAGATTAAAAATGTCTATTACCATCCTCATTTATAAGGAGTTAAAAAAAAGTGTCTGTTATTTGGGTACTTTACCTTATATTTGTTACTGTTGCTCCAAGATATTCGAACTTCTCCACCTCTTCAAAAGATAAATTTCCAATTTTTATATTTCCATTTCGTACAATATTCTCGTCACCAGACATAATCATATACTTTGTCTTTTCGGGATTTACTTCCAAACCTATCTCTTTACTTGCTTCCAGTAAAATTTCCGTTTTTTGTCCTAATCGTTTGTGGATTTTCTCGTAACATATTCACGTCATCCGCATAGACAAGCAGCTGATAATTATATTATAAAACATTTAAATTATATCATGATTTCAGCAGATAATGAAAATGTATTTCTGTTAAAATAACAAGAGAAAAACGCAGTGCATGTAATTAATATGGTTAAATCTGTATTTTGCTTTTCTCAATTGACATTAGTGAATAACATTCAGTTTTTTATTCCAGTAATCGTTATAATGATAATAATAATAATAATAATAATAATAATAATAATAATAATAATAATAATTTATTTATTTAATCTGGCATCGCTAAGGCCAGTAGGCCTTCTCTTCCTCTCACCCAGACTCTAATTCTAATTGAATACAATTGGTTACATAGTTATTATATTAATATCTAGACCACAAAACAACATGAAAGTAAAATGAAAGTTGGATAAGTAATGTTAGTGAGACAATAATAAACATTGGTAAGAAATAATAATAATAATAATAATAATAATAATAATAATAATAATAATAATAATAATAATAATAATAATAATTAGATCATTTAAATATTTATTCTATGCTATATTTAACCATTAAACATTGAGAAACCTGAAACAGCTATTATTGTTAACAAGAATTGTTAGAAAAATATTTCGTTATTCTATTCTAGTCAGACCGTTTGGAATTTCAGCTGGAAGCTTCTCTTTATATGAAAAACAGAGTATAGCCACTGTCGTAGCTCAGGCCGAAGCTGACCCACATCTGTTCTCGAGCTTGGGTTCGAATCCCTCCTGTGTTGATTACATGTATGGGTTTTGCTCAAATGTAAGACGAATTCTTCTGTTTCGTCTCACCAGATACCATTTCACTATCACCAGTTCGGTACAATATACATTAACACTTCTACGACACAGGAATACAAAAGTTTATTCCATGGTATGACAAATGTCTCAATTCCGGAGGGGAATAATATGTTTAAAAATAGCTCAACAATTCCTGTATCTGTTCCAATAAAACTTTCCATGAAATTGTGTTTTCTTTCTGTAAACGGTCCCAGGGAAACTTATTTTTTTCCGGGCCTCATAATTGCGTTGGAGTGGTCAAAATTTGTGTAAGCACTTGTTTTGACATTATTAACATGGTGGAAAAAAAATATAACTTTATCTGCCGCCATGAGAATGTTTGCTTGTTAGTGCAAACAATTGACGAAGAAAGCCTACGCATTGTATCTTGCGCCGGACTTAGAGGAAGCAACTGCCCGAGGAAGCACAACGTACTGTCCGTCAAATAGCGACCTCATGGCTCGGTAAGAATGCCGGTAACTTAGGTTTGACTCGCTTTGAATAAACGGTAATATATCATTGTTATTATAATAAAGTAGGGATTTGTTGAGAAACGTGTAAACTGTATAAAATGAAAGTATGTGTTACCTTCATTATACTGATAATTTTACAACACAAAGGCAAGGCACCAATTGGAATGAACTGTTTTTTTATTGTTTGTTTAGTCAACTGTCCGAAGACACGTCTGAACCTCAATAGTGATACTAACATGGTACCACTTATGAGGCAACTAGGCCAGGAGATAACGGGGTAGGGTGGCCAGTTCCTTTCTGTCTCCATTGCATATATCGCCGTTTAGCTCGCAATGAACTATTCTTGCAAAATATAGTGACCTACCAGGAGCGTCGAAGAGATAAAAGAGGCAGTCATAATGATGTGGAGCGTCTTTGTCATTGTGAGGGCAAGGGAGGCGCAGGGCTTGGTGAAAGGCGATCCTCTGATCAGTCACACGACACCTTACTGACTTCTCTTCTATCCTCTTCCGAGTCGTCGTCTTGTATAAGCTCGCCGGCATGGGAAAGGCTCGACAGGCAGCATCCAAAGAGGTTCACAAGAAGAGACGTTCCTCTCGACAGGAGTGGCATCAGCTGATCGCCTCTCTTCCTCACATCATTCTTCTTTCTCTACTTTCTACTACACCTCTCCTATTTCCTTCTTCTGAAGCCTGTTATTTCGTTTGTTTTTAATTCGCCTTCTACTTATCTTTTCTTCTCGTGTTCCTTTTCGTTTGCTACCCTTTTTTAATTACCTCTTCCCATGCTTTCGATTACTTATACAGTGAAACCTCTCCTCAAGGACACCCCCAAAATACGGACACTCCTCATATACGGACAGTTTTTTATGTCCCAACTGAAATAATATAGAAATAATGATAAATTTATCTCTCGTTTACGGATACTCTCAGAAACGGACACGGACAGCTGTTTCACAGTTCTAAAGCTTGCTTGACCTCCTGACTGCGGACAGAACTTGAATTTCAAGACCTAATGTATTAAAAAAAATGGAAAATTTAGTTTTGAGAAGTGTACAAAAATTCCTTAACATGAAAAAAGACAATAAGTGTCTCGTAGGCTGTCAGTAGCCCAGCCGGCTACCCCTTGTTAGCTGGAAGCGGGTGGATAAACGAAGTTATAAAATTTAACCTGTCTGATGGGACCAAAGTTCCCGCGATCTTAAAATTGTATTCGACACATAATAGGGATAGTAGGATTATTCTCTTCACTTCAATCAGTTGTTCTGTTTCGAGAGACATGGCACCTGAACGTAAAGGTTAAGTTGAAAACTGTAAATTACAGTACCATACTACATAACTGTAGACCTAGAATAAAATTGCATGGCCAGTACTGTATTTTCTTTTATCGGTCTTATTTACTGTAGTTCAAAGCTGCAAAGAATTTATTGTAGTACAGTATACTGTATTTAGAATTAAATTACAGTAATACATTTCATTTAAAGCGTGAAGGAATACATAATGCATATTATACATTTACTGTTAGATTGGGAAGCCTCCCTCCCAATAAAGGACTCCTTCCAGATGCGGACAGATTGTTACGTCCCTTGTATATCCGTGAATGAGAGGTTTCACTGTAAATGGCTTTTAGAGAATCCGGAGGTTCATTGCCGCCCTCACATAAACTCGCGATCGGTCCCTATCCTGAGCAAAATTAATTCAGTTCCTAGCATCACATCCCACCTCCCTCAAATCCATTTTAATATCATCCTCACATTTACGTCTCGGCCTCCTCAAAGGTCTTTTTCCCTCAGGTCTCCCACCCAACTAACACTCTATAGGCTTTTCTGGATTCACCCATATCTGCTACGTGCCTTGCCCATATAAAACGTCTGGATTTAATGTTCCTAATTATGTTACGTGAAGAATATAATGCGTGCAGTTCTGCGCTGTGTAACTTTCTCCATTCCCCTGTAAATTCAGCCCTCTTAGCCCCAAATATTTTCCTAAGCACCTTATGTTCGAGCACCCTTATTTTCCACGTATCAAAAAACCGACGAAATATATTTTCCACGGCTAATCCACCTTATAGCTCTATAATATAGCCTATATGGTGAATCTGGCATTCTTCCCCCATATCATGTAGGAGTTTTTGGAATTGCCGATGTTTTAATGACTTCGATTTTATTTGGCTTATGATGTCAACAACCAACTTGGTAACATTTTTCATATTTGTTGTCTTAATCCTAGTGCTTCTTGGTGAATTATAGTGGATGAAAGTTATATCATTATCAATATTTAATTGTGAAATTACAGAAAACAAAGTTATAAGTTTTAACATAATTATAATAATAACAATAATTGATAAATCTTTTACAATGATAGATATTCTGGCTGAAATTCACGTCTCCGTGGAATTTTCAAGGGTCTTAATAATGACATGTCACTATGAAGCCAAATTACCAGCGATAATGTTACGTTGCGTACGCTGAAACTGTAAGTCCGTTGTGGTGGGGGTACAGTCTGTACTTCTCCGCTTCACTTGCTTTCAGGGGCTGGCTGGCGAGTCACAAAATGCCGACGTATGGCCAAGTCGTTACGGCAAATATGTGTGCAAGTGGCAGGGTGAGTGCTATTTACTTCTCTTTCTAATAAACCTGTGCCAATATAAATCAACTAGGCTTTAGTGATCTTACTCTTCACATTCCTTTCTATGTTTAACTTCTTTTTATCTTTATTCGTTTCTTTCCACACTTTTCCAGATGGTTTTATCCTTCGCCGTACTTAATTCTTGTTCCATTCTTATTTTCTCTTCACCTTTCTTACCAGATTCTCCTTATATTCTTCTTCGTCTTCTAATCTTCATTCCTCTTTACCTTTCTTCTTATAGTTTCTCTTTCCAACTTTGATATATACTCCCATTTTACTCTTTTCTTCTAGTCTCTGCATTCATTTTCCGGGGGCATGATTGTTGTAGAAGCGGCTGGTAGTAATGTCTATTTCAGGTGGCGCGGCGGGGGCATGATTCTCGTAGAGGCGGCTGGTTGTGGTCTATTTCAGGTGGCGCTGCGGGGGCATGATTATCATAGAGGCGGCTGGTTGCGGTCTATTTCAGGTGGCGCGGCGGGGGCATGATTCATGTAGTGGCGGCTGGTAGTGATTTCTATTTCAGGTGGCGCGGCGGGGGCGAGATCTCATTCGTCGGAGTCGTCCGAGGACAATCCGGCAGGCATTGGGGGCGGATCTGGGAGCTGTAAAGGAATTTACAATTCACATTGAAGATTCGGTAGTACTATATTTGAATCGCTCCATACAGAAAGGGCTTTAGTCCATTAGACCTAGTTTTGAGAACACTGAAGAAAACATTCTGTAAATGCCTACTCTATTCCATTCTGCATAGAACTCTAAGCCTGACGCTTCAGTTTCTATCTTTCCAAACATTGGACTGAATACCTTTCTGCACAGGCCGATGGAGCCACCCATAAAGAAATGATTTCCATCTATATCTCGTTTTTTTAAATTTGTGACTGAAGCCCTTTCTGTATGGACCGATTCATTTAGTTTCTTGCTTCCAAGATTGCTAATTACAAGGAAATAATGGCGCGAGATGATAAATTATTTCCATCATATAATAACACCATAATGATATGTGGATAAAAAGAACACTATGCAAGTGTGACGCCCAAACTATGACAATTTCTCAGTCACGATATTTCAAGCAATACAACATACGAATTACAACTTCCTGAAGCGTAATGTCCTGTTAAAATCACAGATATTCTGTGAAGTCACTACACCATACACATTTTTGACATCCACTCTCAAATGGACAGGTCAAATCTGGAAATCTGGGCATCATGGTGAAAAAAATAAGACTGTGGGTAATTCACAAAAACTTAAAATGAGTCAAGAAAAAAATTAGAATTTTGTAAACAAAAAACATAATTTGTGATCGAAAAGGTTAATCAAAAACTTCCTGTCTTAAACAGTTTTTAAATTTCATATCTCCGAAATAAATTAGAGGCACACTTTTGACAATCTTTATCAATGGTTTCATGATATCACTAAAATTAACACACTGAGATAAAAAACATTCACAATTTATGAAAGATACTAAGTCTCATAAACATTTCAAGGGGTCTGCGTTCTATTTGTTACCTAGAATGTGCAAATTGTATTCCATATTTTCTTCCTTAAACAAATATGGAATCATGGTCTTCAAATCTGTCTTTTTTCATCAGACATGGAACTCGGTGAGGAACTAACTTCAAACATTGCTGATCGAATATCTTTCAGGTGTTTCTTTTTCTCACACTTTTGTCTTAGGCTACTCTCACTCTCTCTGTATGATTCTTTCACCTGGGTGCATGCTAGTCTGGTGAATCTGGTGATGCTGACAGTTTTGAAATATAGGTTTATAGTAGTGATCTGATCTGGCAGAGTTTGTTTGTTATAGCAATTTCAATAATTTATAGGATCTGCTTTAAACGGTTTTACTACGTTAGTTTCCTTCACTATTTTATACAGATAAGTGGGTGCGTATGTGTTTGCGACTGCCTTCGTTTTCAAGAAATTGTATGGTGGAGGACAGGCTAACAGCTTTAGGAATGTTATCCATTGAGTATAACATGGTAAGTAAGCCAGATTTCAACAGTGTAGTTCGTGTGTGAAAAGCACCGGAGACAGGAGTTCCACTACAAGTAATAAGGATGGCACCTACTTTGCTATATGGGTACACAGATTTGTCATTGTTCCTAGTTGTTTTAATTTCTATGTTTGAGCCTTCCCAAAATAAAATCCACGAACAGCCGCTAATCACAGTACAGTTTTTCTAATCTGTTTTTATTTTCTGTAGACATGTTATAAACATCTAATAAGATGAAGCTACACCTCTATCCTAATACAGGTAGTAAAACAAAAGGTAAAAGTGACTTATAACAACCGACAGTCGTTAACGACAAACAATTATTTTGGTACAGTTTACAAATGAAATGAGTCTAATACAATTACAAAATCTAGGGCAGAGATATTTCCTATATTCATTCTTTCCTCTCCCTTAAGTATTAGGCCTACAGTAAATTAGTACAGCATAGTTGAAAGTCAAGAAATAAGAAATATATAACCAACTCTAATGAATTTGCTTATTTTCCAGAACAGGACAGCTACGAACTATCAAAATTTTCCTTGTAATTCAATCTACATCGATGTTTAATTTCTTAAAATGTGTTTAACGATACTACGAGTGCTACAATAATGCAGAAAGTAGGTTTCGTGGCTTAAAATGAAGACAATGTGCGTGTGTATTTGTCCCTTATTAACAGTGCTTACCTTTTGTTGTAACTTATGAATATACGACTTCAGGCTGGCGATTGTTCTGTCCCTTTCACGGATGATTTCAAAAGCACCGTTGCATTTATTAATTTCATGCTTTAATTGTTTCTGCAAGGTTGATATGGTATCTCTCAATTCCTCTGTTTGTTCCATCAGTTCTTGTACTTTTTCTTTGTATCGTCTGAGCATTGTTTCAAGTTCTTCATAATTTACGGTATCGATGCTCTCTGTGTCTGAATATTCATAGTCCCCTTCCTCGAACTCGCTACTTTTAGATTGATGTTCGTCTGGCTTCCTCAGCCCAATCTGTAAAATATTTTACAATTTATTCATGTTGAAGAAACTGTGAAGTTCTAGATTTAGTTTCTTTCCTTTAAGATTACTATTACAGCGCTACATTATGGAAGCTTGGAAAGTTTTCTTTTCTCAATCGTACTATCAGGGACTGGAATTATCTACCTTCAGACTTACTAAAGGCTTTACCAATAACCAAAAGTTTATTTAAAACTAGGCTTAAGGACTTTAAGGACGGTACTATATTATGCACACCAGTACACTGAGTAAGCAGAGAAACACAGTGAATATCTAGTGCTTTGTATCGGGTGTACAGTGTGTTGTAGTGGAAGTGCAGTGAACTATCAACTGAGCGTAATAATGGCAGAAAACAGAGAAAGGGTGTGAGTTGGAGTGAACGTGCTGAAATTGCTTGCAATAAGGTCTAGGCTAGCGATTTTGAGGTTAATGTAGTAATTACGATTCTACGGAATAATAAGAGTGTAATTGATGTTTTGTTATTTGAAATGTTGTAACAGTGAAAAAAGTGTGTTCGGTCAGTGAAGTTTCATAGTTTATAATGGTAGTGCAACGTATTTGCACAGTGAAATGTTTTTGAAGTGTTAGTGAAACCAGGATAGTGTCAGTGAAATGTGACGTAGTTCCAGTGCAGTGAGTGAGTTGAGAACGAAATGAGTGTAGTGCTGAGAGGTACTTGTGCATGTATGAAGATATCATACAATACTCGTGGGTTTAAGTTCGAACTTGGGGTTAAGACACAAATTAAATTAAATTTAAATGCTACTTTAAGTGATCGTGCTTCATTTAATTTAGGATGCTGCTTCTTAATATTGTTATACTATTATTATTATTATTATTATTATTATTATTATTATTATTATTAATTAAGTGTAATTGTCAGTTACCACTGCCACCAGGTATTTACCCATTTGTAGTATGAATAAATACATACATACAATTTCAAAACCATATCTGTGTTATACGGAGTGACTTATTCTATTCCCTTTTGTCCATTCATTTATAATAGTGTCAAATTTAGAATAGATAAAACTATTCATATGTAGTGTGTTATGCCGTGCTGTAGGATTACTATAAAATTGCCACTGGTGTAATTCAGACAATGCAAGTCGGACTCGAGATCCAAAGCCACACCGGGATGTGGGTTCAAATCTCACTTGCGTTCGTTACCCGATGGTTTTTTTAATGTAAAGCAAATGTTAGGTAATTTCACGGTGAATCCTCACTACCACACCGTACAAAACAAAAGACTGTGGTGCATGAAGTATATACAAAAATGTCAAAGTAAAGTATAACTTAATATAAAAGACAGGGAATTCTTATGAACACAACTGGAAAGCCGCCATTCAGCTGTTTAATTTTTATTTTTGCTGTTATTTATATTCCCTTTAACATCACTGGTCACATTGCGAATTAATCTTTCGGCTGAAATCCGAAGGCCGGTATACTATTGTTGAGACTGGTTGTATTGTTGTGAACTAGATGTGGTCTGTAGAATATTACTGACTTGTTATGAATATGATTTTGGTGATGAGTGAGGCCGGTGATATTCAGGGATTTGTGGTCCGAATGATCTGGCATTTGCCTTACGCTTGAGGGGAAACCCTGCAAAATCTGAACCAGGAAATTCAACCCGACCGGGAATCTAACCCGGGCCATTTGCGTAAAAGACCAGCATGCCGACTCCTACACCACAGAGGTGGTTAGTTTTTAAATTGTTATGTATGTATGTATGTATGTATGTATGTATGTATGTATGTATGTATGTATGTATGTATGTATGTATGTATGTATGTAAAACTTACGTAGTCGTGCTCACTCACAAACTAATCAACAAACGTGTTATTTATTTATATATCAAGTATCGTGTTACGTCATTGATGATGCAGCAGATTAATGCTAATATCAAAAAGAAGAAGAATGAGGTTCGTAATAGTAACAAACATATGTCAACAAGTTACACACACATTAAAACAGACTTGTCAGCCAAATACAATCTTGTTTGTTACAGGTTTTGATTATGAAAACAGACTTACTATATCGTGTGAGTTCGGTTCCTGATCCCAGCATAAAAGTCAGTGATGATAATTTTATTTACCATGATGATATAGCCATGACTGAATTGCACTAGATATTAGAGTACGGATTTATTAGTAAGTATTTATGGCCTCCTCGTTCCACAGACCTCACACCTTGTAACTTTTACCTCCGGAGAATGCTAAAATTCCAATTGCACACAACCAATTCCCCCATGCTAAAGAAACTGAATATACACTAAGAGAAATTAGAACTATTGCGTGTGAAAGACCATTTCTTAATCGGCATCATCATCATCATCATCATCATCATCATCATCATCATCATCATCATCGTCGTCGTCGTCGACCTGGTTGCCGAGTTGGTATAGCGCTGGCCTTCTATGCCCAAGGTTGCGGGTTCGATCCCTGGCCACGTCGATGGCATTTAAGTGTGCTTAAATGCGACAGGCTTATGTCAGTAGATTACTGGCATGTAAAAGAACTCCTGCGGGACAAAATTCCGGCACATCCGGCGACGCTGATATAACCTCTGCAGTTGCGAGCGTCGTTAAATAAAACATGTAATTTTTTATCATTTTCATAATCATCGTCATCATCACAGGTTGTAAATCTTTGAAGAAATTTTATTTCCTTCCAAGTTTTCTTCCCACATTAAAAAATCTACATTGTCAATTCATTTAATACTGACGCCTTCGAAATCAGTCTAAAAAAATATGCCTACCATTTCTTATAATAATTCCCTTTGCATATCAGGATCAAGACATTTATACTACATATTATGATCAATGAGATGATTAGCATCCCCAAGCTTCATTTGTAAATTAGCTATCACGTTATTACTTACCGTGAGTAAGATGTTGTTAATGACGTCATGCGGGACGAAGCGTCCATTGGGTGCCACGTACTGGCCAGCTGGCCCTCTTCCGTAACGCATCTGCAATTCAATGACAATCACATTCTAAGTTGTAGCTAAAATTAGTTCGGCAATAAGACGGAATTTTATGGATAATTAAAATGTTCGTTACATTACACCAGAGCTTCTGACTGGAGCAACTAGATGAACGCCTCAGATATTGGAAGGCCCTGTAGGCCTATATGTTACAGTTACTATTAAAGAAAGTCTCTAAGTACATATTACAGACAGTGAAAATTACATATTACATCAAAGTCAGTCTGCAGCACAAATCCAGAGGGAGAGCAGACTTATGCGTATATACTTATGACTAGTCAAGTATAAAACTGTTAGGAAACGTAAAGTTACCATAAAAGAAGATGGAAAATTCAGTACAACATGAGATATCCGGACGAGAAAATGTGAGTGAATTATGCAGAGAAGTATTGGAGAACAGTACAGGAATATGCAAATCTGGCTTTCAGGTAGTAGCTCCCTGTAAAGCAGGTTTGAATAATTTCAAGGAAAAATTGTTCCGGGGCCGGGTATCGATCCCGGGACCCTTCGCTTAGCTCGCAAACGCTCTTCCGACTGAGCTACCCCAGGAACTATACACGACACCGTCACAATTTATCCTTTGTATCCACACGACTCAAATTGAGCTGACAAGACTCCAGAACTCAACTATGAGTGCACACAAATACTTTTTCCTTGAAATTATTCAGTACAGGAATAAACGAGAAGGAAACAGCAAAGAAGAACCAGACAATAGAAAACTTAAAACTGGAGACAGAAAACATCAGTTTGAAGATAAAAATAATAATCCGAGGCACGACAGCCCATGAAGGACCATGACCGACCAGCCGGCTGCTGACCTCACGTCTACATGCCGAAGCAGAGGTGGACGATCATTCTCCAGAATGGAGATGTCGTGTGGTTAGCACGATGATCCCCCCAGCCATTATAGCCGGCTTTCGTAACCGATGCTGGGTAGGCACCGGTCCTGTACATTGGCAGAAATGTTATGAGAAAATATCTTCCTCCTTGAGGACTCGAACCAGCGCCCATTCCGTTACGCGAGTCCTAGGCAGGATGCCTTAGACCACGACGCCACGGCGCGGGACTTTGAAGATAAAGGGCTTGGTAAAAGAGAATAATGGGTGAAGTAAAAATTGAGTAGTGAATTGTTTGAGGATTCTAAAAGGTATTTACTTACGTTCGGGTCCTGAGACCACATGCGGGCGTCGATGTTCTTCGCCTCATAGTGCAGGTGACCCAGTTGGCGCTTCTCGCTGATAACCGAGGGGATCGTGTCCCTGAAATGGCTGAAACTAGGCGTATAACTCTGTAACTTTCTAAGTATATCCATTATTTAGCTCAAATGTAGCTGAAGTCTCGATATGTATCCATAGCAACAAGGAGGCATTGTAAGGCAAAATAACAATGAACGTTATTGCATCACAAGCCATTATTACAAATTCTTTATATGCTCATTCTTAACTCGTTGCCTGCCATTATGTTTTTATGTTCTTACGTCCTAGGCCATATTAAATTTAGAAAAATTTTATTTCAAGCCAAATGGTCTATTTCATACAACAAAAAACACATCCGAACCTGTGGCGATATAACATACATTTACTTACTTACTTACAAATGGCTTTTAAGGAACCCGAAGGTTAATTGCCGCCCTCACATAAGCCCGCCATCGGTCCCTATCCTGTGCAAGATTAATCCATTCTCTATTATCATATCCCACCTCCCTCAAATCCATTTTAATATTATCCTCCCATCTACGTCTCGGCCTCCCTAAAGGTCTTTTTCCCTCCGGTCTCCCAACTAACACTCTATATGCATTTCTGGATTCGCCCATACGTGCTACATGCCCTGCCCATCTCAAACTTCTGGATTTAATGTTCCTAATTATGTCAGGTGAAGAATACAATGCGTGCAGTTCTGCGTTGTGTAACTTTCTCCATTCTCCTGTAACTTCATCCCGCTTAGTCCCAAATATTTTCTTAAGCACCTTATTCTCAAACACCCTTAACCTACGTTCCTCTCTCAGAGTGAGAGTCCAAGTTTCACAACCATGCAGAACAACCGGTAATATAACGGTTTTATAAATTCTAACTTTCAGATTTTTGGACAGCAGACTGGATAATAAGAGCTTCTCAACCGAATAATAACACGCATTTCCCATATTTATTCTGCGTTTAATTTCCTCCCGAGTGTCATTTATATGTGTTACTGTTGCTCCAAGATATTTGAATTTTTCCACCTCTCTATACTTAATCGTTCTTGGGTGAAAATGGAATTATTCCTCTAGAATCGTAAATTCAGTGCATGTAATGGATAGCTTGCGTTAGGTCTTCGGTGTGATGGTTCAATACGGGACGTATACAGAAGTGTTATATTACAACAAAATAGGCCTGTGCAGATTGAAGAACACGACTCCATTAATCCTTTGTACTTTTATTTACCTTTGCTTTAGAATATGCCTTTAGGAAAGTCCAGGATAACGGAGAGGGTTTGGAATTGAACGGGTTACATCAGCTGCTTGTTTATACGGATGATATGAATATGTTAGGAGAATATCCACAAACTATTAGGGAAAAAACGGAAATTTTACTTAAAGCAATAAAGTGATAAGTTTGGAATAAATCGCGAAAAGACAAAATATATATGATTATGTCTCGTTATCAGAATATTGTACGAAATGGAAATATAAAAATTGCAAATTCATTCTTTGAAGAGGTGGAAAAATTCAAATATCATGGAGCAACACTAACAATTAATATAAATGATAATCGGGAGACAATTAAACACAGAATAAACATGGGAAATGCGTGTTATTATTCGGTTGAAAAGCTTTTATCATCTAGTCTTACTTCAACTCACTTATGGTTTTTAGGAACCCGGAGGTGCATTGCCGCCCTCACATAAGCCCGCCATTTGCTTTCAAAAAAGGCTGAAAGTTATAATTTATAAAACAATTAGATTACCGTTTATTCTGTATGGTTGTGAAAATTTGATTCTCACTTTGAGAGAGGAACAGAGATTAAGGGTGTTTCAGAATTAGGTTTTTAGGAAAATATTTGGGGGTAAGAGGGATGAAGTTACAATAGAATGAAGAAAGTTACATAGCGCAGGACTGTATGCATTTTATTCTTTCCTGACATAATTAGGAACATTAAATCCAAACGTTTGAGATGGGCAGGGCATGTAGCACGTAAGGGTAAATCCAGAAATGCACATAGAATGTTAGTTGGGAGACCGGAGGGAATAAGATCTTTAGGGAGGCGGAGGCGTAGATGGGAGGATAATATTAAAATGGATTTGAGGGAGGTGGGACATGATGGTGGAGATTGGATTAATCTTGTTCAGCATAGGGACCCATGGCGGGCTTATGTGAGAACGGCAATGAATCTCCGGATTCCTTAAAAGCCATCAGTAAGCACTATAATTAAAACAGTGAAACTGATATGTAAATAAATATTTAAAAAGTTTTAATTATGGTTTATTTAACGACGCTCGCAACTGCAGAGGTTATATCAGCGTCGCCGGTGTGCCGGAATTTTGTCCCGGAGAAGTTTTTTTTCCTACAAGTAAATCTACTGACATGAGCCTGTCGCATTTAAACACACTTAAATGCCATCGACCTGGGCCGGGATAGAACCTGCAACCTCGAGCATAGAAGGCCGGCGCTATACCAAGTACGCTACCGAGGCCGACTAAATAAATATTTAATTCATACATTACTATACTTCGAAATATTTATTATATATTGGGAATATTTAGGTTATTCAAACGCCAACAAGACGAAGATCATGGTCATAGGAAGAAAAGTAAAGACGGTAAAGTTGCGAATTTTAAATGAGGCATCCACACCTGTGGAGTAACGGTTAGGGTGTCTGGCCGCGAAACCAGGTGACACGGATTCGAATCCCAGTCGGGACGGGTTACCTGGTTGAGGTTTTTCTTCCGGGGTTTTCCCTAACCCAATTTGAGCAAATGCTGGGTAACTTTCGGTGCTGGACCCCTGACTCATTTCACCGGCATTATCACCTTCCCCTCATTCAGACGCTAAATAACCTGAAATGTTGATACAGCGTCGTAAAATAACCTACTTAAGTAAAAAATCTAAATGAGGCAGTAGAGCAAGTAGAAAGCTTCAAACACTTGGGGTGTACTGTATGCAGTAACATGAGCTGCTGCCTGGAAGTCAAAAGGAGGATAGCAATGGCCAAGGAAGTTTTTAATAGGAAAAAGCATCTTCTGCGGATCTCTGGAGAGAGAACTAAGGAAGAGACTAGTGAAGTGCTTTGTGTGGAGTGTATCATTGTATGGGGCAGAAACATGGACATCACGAAGAAATGAAGAGGAGTGACTAGAAGCATTTGAAATGTGGATATAGAGAAGGATGGAGCGTGTGAAGTGGACAGACAGAGTAAGAAACGAAGCAGTGTTGGAAAGAATGCATGAAGAAAGAATGATGCAGAAACTGATCAGAAAGAGGAAAAGGAACTGGCTTGGTTACTGGCTGAGAAGAAACTGCCTACTGAAGGTTGCACTGGAAGGAATGGTGAACGGGAGAAGAGTTCGGGGCAGAAGAAGATATCAGATGATAGACGATATTAAGATATATGGAGCATATGCGGAGACAAAGAGGATAGCAGAAAATAGGAAAGACTAGAGAATGCTGGGTTTGCAGTCAAAGCTCTGCCCTTGTGCAGAACTATTAATGAATTAATTAAATTCTGGAAAACCGCACAATTCCGCGGCCGATTTTCACTAAGTCGTGAAGTACACGGACATCATTTTATTTTTACTTCAATTTTGATTGTACCTGAGTTTTTTAATGTAATTCACTCCCACCCCTTCTACTAATGAAGTTCAACCGTTCTCCATACAGATCCAAGACTGCATATACAGTCATAGTAGCCTTACGGTCATAGTAAACAGTGCGTTCCAGATATATGGTCGCGTTTTCCAGTAACGAAAGAGCTTTCAATATAGAATAATTTTCGCACAGGTACTGTTGTCTATTTGCCTATGTCGCATCCCAGTTTCCCCCACCTGCTTCTATTCGCCTCTCTGTAAAGGCTAGTGGCTGGGCTGTCTTACTTCTTTTCTGAGAACATTAATTTCTGTTAGGAATTGGACGTCTACGTTATAATAATAATAATAATAATAATAATAATAATAATAATAATAATAATGGTAATGATAATGATATATATAACTAGGCAGAGTTAAGACCATACGGCCTTCTCTAACACTCAACCAGGATTAAAAACTGCATTACAAAAACGCTACAAATTTACAAAGGACACTACAATTTTACACAGAAAATTGAATAAGATGATAATAATAATAAAATGTAAACAACAAGTAAGAAGAAATCAGACATAATATATAACATAGAGAAAGAAAGAAAAAAGCATAATAAAATGTGAACAGCAGGTCAAAATAAATGAGACATACAAAGTATAAAACAATAAGACAATTATTGATAATAATAATAATAATAATAATAATAATAATAATAATAATAATAGGTCTAATAGTAATAATAATACTAATAGTAGTAATAAAATAGTGCAGTACAAAGCATACAATGAATACAATATTTGTAAGTACACACAGTAAGGAAAATTATGATTATATATAGCTCAACTTATCACATTAGAGATATACCATTATCGGAAAATATGAAAAGGAATAATAATAAAAGTTGTTAAATATCACTAGAACATTAAAAAATGTGAATACGTGGAAACATGCAATACAACACTTGTCATAATAGTAAGTTAGTTTGGCAACTCGTCATAAGATAATTTTTTAACTTGGTTTTGAAAGATTTCAATGTTCGGCAGCCCTTGACTTCAGGCGGCAGAGAGTTCCAGTGACGAGAGATAGCAACAGGGAAAGATGAGGAATACAGAGATGATGTGTGAAGTGGAATTTCTAGCGTGTTACCGCGTTGTGATCGAGTATTAATATTATGATAGCGAGAGAGAGTATGAAAACGAGCGAATAAATAATAGGGGGATGAAGTGTGCATAATTCGATATAGGAGAGAAAGTGAGTGCAGATTTCTCCTCTCATGTAACCTAAGCCATGATAACTTCTCGAAAGGAGGTGAGATATGATCATAGTATCGAACATTACAAATGAAGCGGATGCACGCGTTATGAACACGCTGTAGTTACTGAGCGGAATCAATCCTGAGAACACTGAACAAAGCGTCGCAATAATACCTATACAATTGTTTAAAATAACTTAAATAAAAGGATTTTACTAAAGATGTTACTAAATAAAAGGGCCTCGTCAACTAATTAACTGTCATGTGATTTCCTCCCTTTCTACGACTCTGCGACAGAACCACTGGACGGACAGTGGATAGCATGTCTGAGTAATTTTATCTTTTCGAATCGAGCAGAGGTGAAGACTGAATTTACAGTACGTAAGGTATTCTTTTATAGAGTAGGTACAGAATTATTTCAACATGAGTTACTGATACGAAGTACGAACCTGGTAATTGGACTTACGTACAATAGTCTATAGTGCGATGATATGCACATTAGAACTGAATCCTGTATTGAAATGAACGGCCACCATTTTCAAAAATGTATTTAAATATCCATATTATGATTATTTTTCAATTTAACTTCATTTTCTATAGTGTACGCTAATGTGCTGTAGACAATATAATATACTTACTTACTGGCTTTTAAGGAACCCGGAGGTTCATTGCCGCCCTCACATAAGCCCGCCATTGGTCCCTATCCTGAGCAAGATTAATCCATTCTCTATCATCATATCCCACCTCCCTCAAATCCATTTTAATATTATCTTCCCATCTACGTCTCGGCCTCCCTAAAGGTCTATTTCCCTCCGGCCTCCCAACTAACACTCTATATACATTTCTGGATTCGACCATACGTGCTACATGCCCTGCCCATCTCAAACGTCTGGATTTAATGTTCCTAATTATGTCAGGTGAAGAATACAATGCGTGCAGTTCTGTGTTGTGTAACTTTCTCCATTCTCTTGTAACTTCATCCCTCTTAGCCACAAATATTTTCCTAAGCACCTTATTCTCAAACACCTTAACCTATGTTCTTCTCTCAAAGTGAGAGTCCAAGTTTCACAACCATAAAGAACAACCGGTAATATAATTGTTTTATAAATTCTTACCCTTATGTTCAATAAAGTATATTAAAATACAATTAAGTAATCTTTATTCAAATATGAAAAAAATCAAAGTCTATTGTAGATCATTTTTTTCAAACTCCATTATTTTATATAAACATTTACCAGTTAACCAATGTTAAAAAAAATCAAATCTTCCTCCATTGATCTTGAGATACTACTACTACTATTACTACTGCTACTGCTACTGCTACTACTACTACTACTACTACTACTACTATTACTACTACTGCTACTACTACCACCACCACCTACCACCTACCACTACAAATACCACCACCGGTATCACCACCACCACTACCACTACTCTATATCTAAAACTGGTTTAACAATCAAGTAGTCTATTTGAAACATCATCTCTACCTTTCAGTGTATAAAAATCCGTTCCCCAATCTTTATTTAATTAGTAGGCCCTTATTAAAAGGCTAGGATTTTTTGTCGTATGTTTGAGATCAAGTGTACAATCTCAAGTAAAAAATATTAACGCTTTATTTAATGTTATGTTCTATGTTTTTTAGAAATGTAAATTTATTTGAGAATTTTTTTTCCTATTTATATCGCCATAGGTAATATCTGATAAATAATAGAACCAGAACATTTTGATAACTATGATACAATTTTCTTTTGTCTTTTTGTATCAATTTAAACATCTCTATGATGTATGTTATTCAAAGTCACGAAATCTTTCCATGCCGACCAAATGCTTGACGAACAATCAAAGAATGGGGTCTATTATTTAAAATAATTAGTACCTACTACGTACAATGAAATACTGTGTTCGTTTTTTGTTGTTTCGAAATTGCTGCAATATTCTTTTTCTTCAAATACTATACAAAAATCATTTTAATAAATTATTCTTTACAAAGTATAGCCGAGTTACCCTAAAGTTTTTTGTACTGCAATGGTCAAATATAGACACCGATAATAACCGTGTTTTTTTCTTTCTGCTAATTGTATTTACTGTATAATGTCCAAATGCCTATTTAATCCAACCCTAGAAGCGAGAATAGATTATTGTACACCCTTCCAGCTAAGAACTGGTAAGAGCAACGCCTGAATGATGCAGTCCGCACAGACCGGCGATCCGCGCACATAACTGCACATTCAGAGTCTGATTTCTGACATGCCTGATGTAGAATGTGGTAAGGTGGATTTAAAGTAATAAAACTTCAAGAAACAAATTACCGGTACATGACGTTTTGTTTCTACATACTTGATTAATTTTACCTTTCTGTACAATTATTTACAACTAGCCGTACCCGTGCGCACCGCGCACCTGTTAGAAATAAATATAAAGTAATTACATAATTAAAATAGGACGTTTGATCCAGGGAACAACTTTTACAACAGCGCGAGATAATCTGCTTCGCTCATTACCCAATTTTTTTTGCATTGCATTTATTGCACATATATTTTATGTATTTTAACACGATTCAATTGAGCATAGTTAAAATTTGAATTATAAAATAATGGATTGCTAAGCTAACGTACTGTTACTGCATACTAAATCAATACACTCTCGTTGTTCGTTAATTCTCTGAGATTAAAATGAGTGTACATAAATATTATTTTAAGAAATACAGAAAACGAATGTACAAAATAGCCTATCAAATTTTCTGTGCATAAGAAGCTATTTTAATCTTACCTGTCCTCGATTTACTCAGACGTTACTGTAATAACATTATAGCATTATGTCCATCTAGAGAAACTACACTTTCCAATGGTGAAATAATAATTAATTATACAAATCGGTTAATTTAGCTGCTGATATTACTTCATACAAACACAGAAACATTCTCTGTAGGCTATGTTTAATAGCTTTCGATTGTTGATGTCCAAGGCCCCTGTTTCGATTGTTGTTGTCCAAGGCCCCTGAAAGACGAAGTCATTTGTTCTTAATTCATTGCACCGTCTTAGATGGCGTTATTTTAATTTTAAAACTCATTTATCTCATTAAATATCAGTCCTATCAAACCTTTGTAAAGAATAAAACTTATCGGAAATCATTTTTAAAGAAACGTTTGTTATGTAACATTTTTCACAAAAATCAATAATAAGCGAGATATTTCGATTTATTTAATTCAGGCCCCCTTATGACCCCCCTTTTAAATAAAGCATTTTGAATGCCATATAGCCTAAAATCTAAGTCACAATGAACTTAATTTATATTCCAATTTTCATATAAACCGGTTCAGCCATTATCGCGTGAAAAGGTAACAAACATACAGACAGACATACAAACAAAAATTTCAAAAATGCGATTTTCGGTTTCAGGGTGGTTAATTATATATGTTAGGACCAATTATTTTTGGAAAATCGAAAATTACCAGAAAAACTTCGGCTACAGATTTATTATTAGTATAGATGTTGCATAAGCTTTTCGCAATTTGCACAAATGTAATTTTTCATGTGTGCATTTTTGCGACAATTAGTTATTTTCTAGCTTAATCTCTGTTTAGATATATGTATGGATGATTGTATAATTGCTAGGATTATGGATAGAGGGATGGATGGATGCATAGGCAGCTGGTTAGACAGAGATAGATAGGTTCAGAGCAGATAATGCGAAGGAGGTAGGACTGTGTGGGTAGGTCACATTTAATATTAACACGAAATTGCATTTACTGGCACCGACTTCACGTAATTGGACTCCGTCACGGGCATTGACCTAATTCACGTGTTCAAACACGGCGTCTCTGATTGGTTCTTTATGGCCTCCACTTTGCACGTGCAAAATCAATACCTGAATCAAGCAATATCCGCCGTGAGCTTTTATCTGGTCATAATCCGAAGTGGAAAATTACTTGAGAAGAAGGGTTCGTTGAAGGTGCGAATTGACTCTTTCCACAGGCAATATCAATAACACGCAGAACGGGACAGTACAAAGGTGCAATCCCAGGGCACTTCATTGCACAGAAGAGAGATTTCCGCTCACGTTACATCAATGGATCAAATTCGAGGGGCGCAGATGTGAAACGAGTGTCGTAACGAGGCTCTCAGCTGTTTACGACCTTGTCGTCTGGAAGTCAGAGTTCAACAAGCTTCTGCCTGTTTTTGTTCCAATCCCATGTCATCGTTGTCTCGCAAGAAAGTCACAGGAAATTCTTCCTCTCGTATGCTAATTAGTAGTAGAGACGAACTTCGATATCTCGAAGTGCTTCCGGAAACTGGTAATGCTTCAAGTTATCGAAAATTCGAGATACAGAAAATACCAGACATTTCCAAAACCATAAATTATTATTGATGGCAAGTCGTGAGGTTAGAACCATAAGCTTCTATCTGACTTTTAATAAATTTTATGCTCGACCATCCCGAAATGTAGGAATTATACACCTGGTGGCAGTCCTTTAATGCGTGTCATTAAAGTACAGGTGTTTTCAGCCAATGACAACTCAGCTTACAGGTATTCAGCCAATAACAAGTCAGCTTTGTACCGTTATAAAACCGCAAGTATCGATTATTCTCGGATATGCAATCGAAAGAGAATTAGCGAAAAGTCACGGAGGCTGGAAATCCAATACTATCGCGGAAGGTTATGCTCTGTTACTATAATAATTAGCGTTAATTGTAAATAATATTCAAATAAATTCAATTTGTCATCTCGTTTTTCAATTCTAAATCAATTTCCAGGTTATATCAAAATTAGTTCATGTTACATTACATCAAGGTCAATGACATTATTTATTGTTCCTCGGAAAAAATCAATACTTTCGCGTCTGCGCACATCTCACAATTCACAAGGTCACTTCCGATCTTGTCAGATACAAATAAAACAATAAAATAAAATAAAATCTGAATAATATCAAGTTAGAAATATGGTCGAGCATAAAAAGTCGTATGAAACTCGCCTATAATGGTAATTAAGAAGCTCGTATGAAAATTATGGAACTCGCTTGCGCTCGTTTCATGACCATCTACACTCGCCTTTTAATTACCGGTACTATCATTATAGGCTCGTTGCATAATGTACTATTTCAGGAGAGCGATTTAAAGTTTGGGATTAAATGTGGGATGAAATATAATTTGAACTGGTAATGGAAATTGCGGGAAAAAGGCTGAACGGATTTTAATAAATGACCGCTCATTTTGAAGCTTGGAACTCAAAGTTTTTCAGAAAAATAGTAGTTTTCAGTGAAATGTCAATTTTTCAACTTAATTTTCCTATTTTCCAAAATCCGTCTTTCGTCAGTTTTGAGAACTAACTTAATTGCATTTCAGAATAAAACAAAACACACACTACAGTAAACAATATTACACGAAGACCATGATCTGCAAGAATGCTGACATATTTAGAGCTCAAATTAAATTGGTTATTAAAAACTTAACTTACTAAAAATAATTTACAGGTTCGATTCTGTGGTGTGTAATTTTCTGGGTACAGCTGTGTATGGGATATTAAAAGATACGAAACTTGAGGTGGTTTTATGACATTATTACCACTAGAAATGAACTATTATTGTAGTTAATGCCATGATGTGACTATTTTTCATTAATTATACATATTAATGGTATATTGATGATATGAGTGTATGGCGTTATATGAGTGTATGTAGAGAATAACTTAAATTAGATTTTAATTTATATATTTTACTGAGTGGCGGCTATATAGTATATATAGTATATGTTATTGAAAGTTATTAATCAAGTGGGGTTGGGTCTTTTTTATATATTTTATGGCGGTGTGGTGTAGATATTTATATGCGTGGTTCTCTTCAGTATTGGCTCGAGAGAGAGAGTATCTTTCATTATTATGGAAGCAAATAACTTTCAGAATGTCTGGTATTCTTCATTGAAAATAAATCTGAAAAATGTTTATTTGAACGTCTAATGAACTTAATTTGCAGCATTTTCTGCACAAGCCACTAGTATATAATAATCTTGACAAAATATCTCAAATTATAGATAATAATTTTCTTTATTAATCAATAATGAGTTATTGCACAAATTAAAGGAGATATACTGATATTTTATCAATTTACATAAAATTTGCACGCAGACAGAACTTTCTGACTCTGAACATAACCCAAAACTTCAAAACCAGAAGGTTAATTATTTGAAAATTGTTTTATAGAACTATACATCGAAGTAGGCATCCATTTCATCATTGATTGAATGTCTGTAGCCTTCTCCTTCGATATATTTCTTCTCTGCAACTGAAGTTTTTGCTTTTAGAAGTCGGATATGCTGCTTATCGATGTAGGTTTTAAAGTATCTACCAGAGTGCTGCATTGGAGTTAAATCGCTCGCTTTAACTGGTCGAATGTCGCACGCTCGAGCGAGATACGATTGGTCGTGATACGCTCGTAATAAATAGAAGCACAGTACAAGGTCTTCTCACCGACATGTCTTATCTTGTATGGAAGGCGACAGATAAGATACACATATGTTTTGCTCACACGGTAAAAAGAAGGCTTTATTTTCTGCGTTTATGACAAACAACTATCGAAAGAACTGCTTAATGCGAAGAAGATAGCGCAGGAAAATTACCTAAATAAACTTTTCGAAGGTGAACAAAACGGGTGGGGGGAATTTTATAAATATGTGAAGAGACAACGCAAGGAAAACTAATCGAGCCTCCCCCTAAAAAATGACCGCAATCAATTTATCGTAAAGGACAGCGAAAAAGCAGAAAAATTAAATTCCTATTATGCCACTGTTTTTGGGATGAGGACAATAATACCACACTTAGCTTCTGTGGAAAATACGGGTCAGTTTTCTATCAAGCCTAGGGACATAAGGAGAAGTATCTCTAAATTGAAAACTCATAAATCAGTAGAACCTGATGGTATCGCCGGAGACGTACTGAAATTGGGAGGGGAAGCTATGATTCCCTATCTAGTGCGTACATTTGAAATATCAATTAACAATGGTACTGTCCCGCGAAGTTGGAAAGATGCAATAGTGGTTCCAATTTATGTCAGGGTCTCGCTCAGATACAAAAAATTACCTCACCTCTGTGGTTTGCAAACAGATGGAACACTTAATTTCAGCTTATCTAAGGCAGCATTGGGATAACTCAAATTGGTTACATAACTGTCAGCATGGATTTCGGGGGGGGGCTATTCATGTGAGAGTCAATTAGTAACTGTATGTCAGGATTTAGAAGACGGAATAGATTCCAGTAGCCAAGTAGATGCAGTGATTATTGACTTTTCACGCGCATTCGATGTAGTCCCACACGATATATTGTTGGTTAAACTACAATCAACGGAGATTGACTTCAGAGTGCTCCAGTGGATCAAGGAATTTTTAACTTGTCGCACTCAGAGATTACGGGTAGGGGAGGAATTATCGAACCCAATTGAAATTACTTCCGGAGTCCCACAGGGGGTGTCTTGGGAGCTCTTCTATTCCTGGCTTTTGTAAATGATCTGCCAGTTAATATCTTGTCTAGGGTTCGCTTATTCGCGGATGATTGTGTGGTATACAGGGAAATAAAAAGTTATGAAGATGCTACTCTTCTTCAGACTGAACTAAATAGAATAAACGATTGGGCAATAGCCAACAAAATGAAAATAAATTCTCTAAAGAGCAAAGCCATCAGATTTACAAGGAAAAGAAATAAAATAGTCGCATCGTATACGTTAGGGGGTGAAACCATTCCGGAAGTTAACAAATGTAAATACCTCGGAATAACATTTAGCAGCGATCTTGGCTGGGGGGAACACGTTTCGGACACAGCGGGAAAAGCATGGAGAGCGTTACACTTTGTGATGAGGGTACTAAGAAAAGGCTCTGATAAATCCAAAGAGATTGCATATAAATCACTAGTACGTCCAGTAATGGAATATGGTGCTGCATGTTGGGATCCTTACAGATTAGAACATATTAAGACACTGGAAAAGATTAAAAAACGGGCTCTCAAGTGTTGTCGGAAAAATTCACCATTAAAATGGGACACACTCACGGACAGGAGAACGCGAATTCGATTATGCGCACTGTTCAAAACATACAGAGGTGAGCCTGCCTGGAGAGAAATACAAAATAGGTTGCAACCGCCAAATTACTCTTCAAGGAACGACCACTCATATAAATTGAGGGAAAGAAGACAGAGGACGGACACTGGAAAGTTTTCTTTTCTCAATCGTACTATCAGGGACTGGAATGCTTTACCTGCAGATTTACTAAAGGCTTTACCAACAACCAAAAACGTATTTAAAAATAGGCTTAAGGACTTTACTAATAGACGGTAATTATACACAGTATGTAAAGGATGTAAATGATATTTTGTTATTGAAGTGTTGTATCAGTGAAGAATTATGTTTTGTCAGTGAAGTGTGTTGTGTCAGTGAAACGTGTTCCTGTCAGGGAAGCTTTATAGTTTATAGTGGCAGTGCAAAGTATTTGAACAGTGAACTGTTTTTGAAGTGTTAGTGAAATCAGGATAGAATCAGCGAAATGTATCGTAGTTCCAGTGCAGTGAGTGAGTTGACAGCGAAATGAGTGTAATGTGGAAAGGTACTTGTGCAGATATGAACATATCATACTCGTGGGTTTTAGTTCGAACTTAGATTTAAGATACAAATTAGATTTATTTTAAATATTATTTTAAGTGATCGTGCTTCATTTAATTTAGGATATTCCCTATTATTATTATTATTATTATTATTATTATTATTATTATTATTATTATTATTATTATAAATTATTGTTAGTATTAACTATTTGTATTAATTATTGGTATTATTATTAACTGTATTTTAAATTAATAAATTTATTATTGTTATTAATGAGTGTAATTAATTAGTTACCACTGCCACCGAGTATATACCCATTGCAGTGTGAATAAATACATACAAACGTCTAATGGAGTTAAAAGTTATATTTTATTTAACGACGCTCGCAACTGCAGAGGTTATATCAGCGTCGCCGGATGTGCCGGAATTTTGTCCCGCAGGAGTTCTTTTACATGCCAGTAAATCTACTGACATGAGCCTGTCGCATTTAAGCACACTTAAATGCCATCGACCTGGCCCGGGATCGAACCCGCAACCTTGGGCATAGAAGGCCAGCGCTATACAAACTTGCCAACCAGGTCGACAACGTCTAATGGAACGTACCAAAACAGGAACATGAAGTTATAAATAAAATAGTATGAAAAACTTCGATATACAGTTATTATTCCTAATTAATAATTATTCAATACAGTATTTGATTTACCACATATATAATATGATAGGTCCATACATAGTGTTCCGCCTATATACTGAGACAATGTAGAAACGTTTTACAATACATTATTATATAGCAGTAAATTAATAATATTAGTACAGAGATAACGTCACAGAAAATATAATAAAACGAATAATCATGCTACACAACTGCTACAGACGCAAAGATTGATACACTAATTATTATTATTATTGTTATTATTATTATTATTATTATTATTATTATTATTATTATTACTAGCAAACGATACATTTCTTGCATTATCGTGATTGTATTCTCCGTTTATAATAATTACATTTACATCCAATAACATCTATCAGATATGGAAAAAATAAAATTACTCCTGTGGGGGGGGGGCATTTACCTACAACATTTATATTACATTTTAAAAAAAGTTTCGTAGTTGTACTATGGAGAGGTTTGTTAAACACTGCAAAGTTTAGAAATGATAAACATTTATGATGATACTACACAGTTCATCACTGTAACAAGAACGAATGTCTAACACTCGGCTTATACCGTTCGAGGATTTATCGCTCGCGACAATTTTGCCCATCATGCATGTGCGCTACCTATCGGATTATGCTATGAACTATTTGGCGCTCGAGCGAAAACGTCCGATGCAGACCTCTGGATCTACTGTTGAGCAATCCGACTCTGTTCCATGTCTGATCTCCATGACATGTCTATAGTAAATGCTGAAGGGATCATCTGCAAGAAATTGAAGCTAAGACACCTTCATGTATGGCACGTTACTGTACTTAAACATTTTACTTTGAATATGGTAGTCGTGGAAATCAGATACTCTCATATGAATAACTGTGTAAGGCAATCTCCTGTTGTAAAAGAGTAGAAGTCGAATTAGAAAAACTAGAGATCAAACTTCTGTTCTCTTTTTTTGAAAGAATTCTCTATGCTTTAATGGATGTTATCAACTCTTGAATACAAGAATGTAATTTTTCATATCACACTATTTTCTTGAAGGAAAGAAGCTATAGGAAAAAAAATCAGGGAATTTCTATTTTGAGGAACACAACTGTCACTCCAAAGTATACGTTCCTTAATTTCTCGGTACATCAAAGACATTTCAGTTAGATTTTTTAACAACAACACTAGCAATGTCGTTTCCAGATCTATCATACATTCTTTCATACCAAATAGCGCAAATATATCATAGAAATTTGTTTCACCAGTGATATAACTTAATGATTGACATACACTATTTCAAATAAAACTGTTATTTAAACATCTCTGTAGGCTATTTAATAAATTAGACATTAAATGAAGGGTTCAGAACCATAGTGGGTCAAGCGCCATTTATTAAGAACGGAGTAAGCAAGGTTAAAGTTAAGTAAATACCATAGTTTAATGAAGATTAACATATGATTTAGTTTTAATGTGCATGCATTATATTACGTGCTATATGTTTCAATGAATAATGGCATTCATTTAATTTTAACCCTTGTTTTTTTCCGTTTTTAATGTATGGCGCTTGGCCCACTATGGCTCTGAATCCTTCAAATGTAAGTTACAAATAGAAAATAGTACATTATGCAACGAGCCTATAATGGTAGTAATTAAGACGCGAGGATGTTTATGAAACGAGAGCAAGCGAGTTTCATAATTTTCATACGAGCGTCTTAATTACCATTATAGGCAAGTTTCATACGACTTTTTATGCTCGACCATATTTCTAACTTGAAGTTATTCATAAGTATTCATGTTATTGTTATGTGAGTGAGTGCAATAGCCTACCTCATAAATTGTGAGATGTGCGCAGACGCGAAAGTATTGATTTCTTTTCCGGGAAACGAATAGCGACGACCTTGATATAATCTAGAGAGTAAGATAAAAATTAATCTTGATATAACCTTGAAATTGAATTCGACATTGAAAAACGAGATGACAAATTGAATTTATTTGAATATTATTTACAATTAACGCTAATTATTATAGTAACAGAACATAACCTTCTGCGACAGTATTGGATTTCCAGCCTCCTTGACGTTTCCCTGGTTGTCTTTCGATTGCATATCCGAGAATAATCGAAAACCTGAACTTTAATGAATAGGTGTACTTTAATCACATGCATTAAAGGACTGCTACCAGGTGTATAATTACTACATTTCGGCATGGTCGAGCACTTCTATTGTTTCCCTTTGTGAAGTGTATTCTGATCCGCTAGTATTATATTCTTCAGATGGTATTTCACTTTTCATGTTATACAATCAAATTATGTTAACAATGAAACAAATAAGACATGCGAGGGAAACAAAACAATAGCTTTGTTTTAGATAGAATCCTTTGGTTCTCAGTTTAACCAACATATGCAGATAGAACGAAGTTTACATGCATAATACTCAGAGATTATAAACATTTTGGACAAAATAGTGAATGGTAATGATAGACATTACTCTTAAGAACCATTTAATACAAAAAGTACAAAAAGAGTAGATAGAACCTTCTGGTTCTAATCCCACGAAGTATTATCGCTTAACTTTCAACAAACAGAAGTCGAGGTTGTCCATAGGCTCTTTCTTTGGTGTCCAGGACGACGATTTTAGCAATTAATAACGAAGTTTGAGGAGAATATTGTAACAGACGTGTCATTATGTCCCGCAGTGGTGCTCATTGTGCTTTACATCCTGATTAATTTCTACCTTCTATTTTCTCTAATTTCATTCATTCGTTCATAGTGTTCTGCTCAAGGGCAGATCTTTCACTGCAGACCCAGCTTCTTCCAACCTTTCCTATTTTCCGCCTTGCTCTTTGTCTCTGCATATGATCCATATATCTTAATTTCATCTATCATCTGATACCTTCTGATATCTATCCGAACTCTTATCCCGTTCACCATTCCTTCCAATACATCCTTCAGTAGGCAGTTTCTTCTCAGCCAGTGTCCCAACCAATTCCTTTTCCTCTTCCTGATCAGTTTCAGCGTCATTCTTTCTTCACCCACTCTTTCCAACACAGCTTCGTTTCTTATTCTGTCTCTCCATTCCACACGCTCCATTATTCTCCATATCAAATGTTCCTGCAGGGTTGTTTCCGATCTCTGATAACGAATTTGAATGACGTCATGTGCGTCAGGAATCACACCGACAGCTGAATTGCGGCGAGAGGTGACCGACCAGTAGTGAGTGATTTCATAATCAGAGTGCACGGTGTATCAAAGTAGCAATGCCCAAGAAAATCGAGACTTTTTGGGAGGGGTACATAACAACTCTTTCCTATGCCAAGTACAGTTACTTGAAAATCATAGGAGCCTGCAAAGAACATGGTTTCGTTATTTGCAAGAAAGACATCTTGTGTGTACCTAATAAGACTGGTAAAGTTCGGCTGGAATTCATTCCAGAACGGAAAAACAAGTAAATTCACCCCCCGTCACAAGTCGCCGCACCCCACGAGATGATACAAATTCGTATTCCATTCGAGCTTTACCAGTCTTATTAAGTACACAGAGGATGCCTTTCTTGGAAATAACGAAACCTCGTTTATCGCAGGCTTCTTTTATTTTCACTTAACTGTACTTGGCATTGGAAAGGGTTGTTATGTACCTCTCCAAAAAGGCTCGATTTTCTCGGGAATTTCTGCTGTGAGTCATCGTCAACTCTGACTATGAGACCACTCACTACTGGTCTGTCACCTCGCGCCACAGTTCAGCTGTCGTGTGACTCCTGACGCACATGATGTCATTCAAATTCGTTATCAGAGATCGGAAACAACCCTATAGTCGCTTCTCTTCACTTCGTCGTAATGTCCATGTTTCTGCCCTATACAATGCCACACTCCACACAAAACACTTCACTAGTCTCTTCCTCAGTTCTTTTTCCAGAGGTCCGCAGAAGATGCTCCTTTTTCTACTAAAAGCTTCTTTTGCCATTGCTATCCTCCTTTTGACTTCCTGGCAGCAGCTCATGTTACTGCTTATAGTACACCCCAAGTATTTGAAGCTGTTCACTTGCTCTACTGCCTCATTTAGAACCCGCAAGTTATTGGTGTTGTATTTATCATACGTACTTTGAAGCATTTTCACCAAATGTTGGGAATAGTTTTCATCTAACATGATTTTAAATAGTTCGTCTCTCTCGACCGTAACAAAAGCTTTCTCAGAATCGGTAAGAGGCTTACAAGCTGGCATATTATATTCTCTAAAGGCGCGTCCCCACTATTAAACATTTAACAACATGTTAAATGTTAAATTGTTTACTGTTAACATATCAACACGTTGATTGAACATGTTAATGCTAATTTCATTTAACACTTTGTCCACACTGTTAAACATGTTAAACTTGACTTTCTTTGCGTAGTCCACCATAAACAGTCTATGAGATTTTAATATAGATAGTGTTTTATTTTCAAACCTTGGACAATGGACTCAGATGAAGATCTGACTTTTGTAATTGCCTCTATTGCTTGTTACAAGGCTTTGAAATGGAAGAAAATGAGAATGTGGATGCGGCAATATCTTAGTAAAAGACACTATGCAGGATACATTCTAAACGAGCTTAAAGTTGAATACAGTATCGATTTGGATTCAAAAACTTGCGGAGAATGTCAGAACACGATTTTAATATAGTGCTGCAAAAATACTTCCTGTTACATCAAAGAAATACACAATTTAAGAGCAGCCATTTGATCTCAAAAAATTACAGCGCGATTGAATTATCATAGGACCTACGACATGATAGATGTTAAAGGATTGGGTAATATCGTATAATTATTCTTTCCGAAGTTTTACGAACGTTAACATACATCACCAAATACGACCAATACTGACGTCAACATAGCATTAACGTTTAGCATACGACGAGAGTGCGAAAACTCTCTATTGTATTCTCGAGAACAATGAAATAATAATTCCAGTTCTCTAAAACAGTCGGCCTTCTTAGTTTTGCCCGTGTATTCTTTTGCAGACACATCCCACAAACAAGGCCTTTATTCTAATGTATTTTCTTTCGTCCACTCCATTACTTCGAACAACTTACAGCCAACACCAAGGACCAATGATTGTATAAAAATGATCAAGATACGCGCCACAAAATCGGAACTTATAGTTGTTGCTATGGAAGCTGTACGAACTTTGCCGAAGTGTATCGACGCTGCACGAGCAAATGAATTGACTTGACATGTCTTCCATTTCTGCTGGAAAACACGCCAACATGTTAAAAGTGTTAAATTCAACATACTCAGTTAACATGTTAAGTCAATTGAGACTTGAAATGTCCATATACATGTTAAATTCAACATGTTGTTAAATATTTAATAGTGGAGACGCGTTTTAAGACTAAGTACGATAAGCTTATTCTTACAGACAACATGGTGCTTTCCAGTGGATCTCACATAGCCAATAATTTTTTACACAAAAAAGAGAAGAAAATTCAGGTAATGCACATTGCAGTTCCATTAAGCCGTAACTAACAAAATCAGGAAATATCAGGAAGCGTAAGAGCTCAACACTAATAAGCAAACAGACAGAATCATCGTCAGATCTATCATCAGTTCAGCAACAACAGTAATAGAGATCTACAACGGAACATCTGGCCGCCCTGCAAGCGCGACCAACTCAACAGGCTGGTCATCCATTATAATGGAAGATTCAATCTTAGAGAGGAATGCTGTTAAACTTTGGCTATGTCCGTCTGCGATGATAATGATGATGATGATGATGATGACACAGTGGAAACTGATTAATTTGACGCTGGATAATATAAACTATTATATATTGTTTCTTTAACATGACTTCCTTGAGAGGAGACTGTAGCCGTTAAATCCTATCGTATATTGATGTGAAAGAACTCTGTGCCTGAAAGAGAGCCCTAGGCAACATTTTTGGCCATTTCTCGCAAAATGGAACCACGTCCCTGACCTACGGTGGGGTTGGGCTTATTCGTCCTCCAATCGCAACCCATGGGTACGATATCATGCTATAACTTGTTCCTATCTAATTTTTATTAACGTTTGTTATATTTAATTCAAATTTTCAAAGGAAATATTTGAGTAATTCGAAATGGAATTCTATTGGCTAGTATACATTTTTTCTTAAAGTCTACCTCATCACAAGCCTGACTAATACGTTGCTCAATACTGATGATAGAATCTAGAATTAAGGGCTTCTTTCTCTGACGATCTATGGCAACGATGTCCTCTCTTCTAGATGATTCTGAACAGGACAAACAATATAAATCAATAGAGAGATAGGTAGACAGATAGGTTGCTTAATAAATTAATAAAGAAGTTAATAAATAAATAGATTGATTAATTAAGTAATTAATAATTCAGTGAGTGACTGAGTAAATGAGTAAGTAATCGAGTAAGGTAGTAAATGGTAACTAAATGTAAGTAAGTGAGTAAGTTCCGATAAGTAAGTAAATAAATACATAAATAAATATTAATTCTGGGACGGATCAATCTGTTGCTCGCTGCACATCTTCTCAAAGCTTGCAATAAAATTGAACACAACTACCCTTATTTCCTGTTCCACGTTGATTTTCGCACGATACTTGTTTTTTAACGTCCCGCGCCGTGGCGTCGTGATGTAAGGCATTCTGCCTAGGATTCGCGTTATGGAATACGCGGTGGTTCGAGTCCTCATGGGGGAAGAAAATTTCTCATGAAATTTCGGCCAGTGTATGGGACTGGTGCCCACCCAGCATCGTGATGCACTTGGGGAGCTGCGATATGTAGCGGAATCCGGTTGCGAAACCAGCTATAACGGCTGGGGAAACATCGTGCTAACCACATGATACCCTCATTCTGGTTGGATGTTATGTCTTATTTAAGGACGCTCGCAACTGCTGTGGTTATATCAGCGTCGCCGGATGTGCCGAAATTTTGTCCCGCAGGAGTTCTTTACATGCCAGTAAATCTATTGTCATGAACCTGTCGCATTTAAGCACACTTAAATGCCATCGACCTGGCCCGGGATCGAACACGCAACCCTGGGCATAGAAGTCCAGCAATATACCAACTCGCCAACAAGGTCGACTCCTGGTTGGATGATCGTCTACTTCTGCTTAGTCATGTGAACGTGAGACCAGCAGCCGGCTGGTCGGTCTGGGCTCTTCAAGGGCTGTGGCACTACGGATTATTATTATTATTATTATTATTATTATTATTATTATTATTAGTAGTAGTAGTACTAGTAGTAGTACTAGTAGTTTAGTAGTTGTAGTAGTAGTACTAGTAGTTTAGTAGTTGTAGTAGTACTAGTAGTTGTTGTAGTAGTAGTAGTACTAGTAGTTGTAGTAGTAGTACTAGTAGTTGTAGTAGTAGTAGTATTACTAGTAGTAGTAATATAGTAGTACTAGTACTAGTAGTACTAGTACTAGTAGTAGTAGTAGTAGTACTAGTACTAGTGGTAGTAGTGGTAGTAGTAGTAGTAGTACTAGTAGTAGTAGTACTAGTAGTAGTAGTAGTAGTAGTACTAGTAGTAGTAGTAGTACTAGTAGTTGTAGTAGTACTAGTAGTTGTAGTGGTAGTACTAGTAGTAGTAGTTGTAGTAGCAATAGTAGTAGTACTAGTAGCAGCAGTAGTAGTACTAGTAGCAGTAGTAGTAGTAGCAGTACTAGTAGTAGCAGTACTAGTAGTAGAGTAGCAGTACTAGTAGTAGAGTAGCAGTACTAGTAGTAGTAGTAGTAGTAGTAGCAGTAGCAGTAGTAGCAGTAGCAGTAGTAGTACTAGTAGCAGTACTAGTAGCAGTAGTAGTAGTAGTAGTAGTAGCAGTACTAGTAGCAGTAGTAGTAGTAGTAGTAGCAGTACTAGTAGTAGTAGTAGTAGTAGCATAGCGGTAATAGAAATAGCATAGCAGTACTAGTAGTAGTATTAGTAGCAGTACTAGCAGTAGTAGTAGTAGCAGTACTAGTAGTAGTAGTAGTAGTAGCAGTACTAGTAGTAGTAGTAGTAGTAGTAGCAGTAGTAGTAGTAGTAGTAGTAGTAGTAGCAGTACTAGTAGTAGTAGCAGTACTAGTAGTAGTAGTAGTAGCAGTACTAGTAGTAGTAGTAGTAGTAGCAGCAGTAGTAGTAATAGTAGTAGTAGTAGTAGCAGCAGTACAAGTAGTAGTAGCAGTACTAGTACTAGTACTAGTAGTAGTACTAGCAGTAGTACTAGTAGTAGTACTAGCAGTAGTACTAGTAGTAGTACTTGTAGTAGTAGCAGTACTAGTAGTAGTACTTGTAGTAGTACTTGTAGTAGTAGCAGTAGTAGTAGTAGTAGCAGTACTAGTAGTAGTAGTAGTAGTAGCATAGCAGTACTAGAAATAGCATAGCAGTACTAGTAGTAGTATTAGTAGCAGTACTAGCAGTAGTAGTATTAGTAGCAGTACTAGTAGTAGTAGTAGTAGTAGTAGTAGCATAGCAGTAGTAGTAGTAGTAATAGTAGTAGCATAGCAGTAGTAGTAGTAGCATAGCAGTACTAGTAGTAGCGTAGCAGTACTAGAAATAGCATAGCAGTACTAGTAGTAGTAGTAGTAGTAGTAGTAGTAGTAGTAGCATAGCAGTACTAGTAGTAGCACAGCTGTACTAGTAGTAGTAGTAGCAGTACTAGTAGTAGTAGTAGCAGTAGCAGTACTAGTAGTAGTAGTAGCAGTAGTAGTAGTAGTAGCAGTACTAGTTCTACTAGTAGTAGTAGTAGTAGCAGTACTAGTACTAGTAGTAGTAGCAGTACTAGTACTAGTACTAGTAGTAGTAGCAGTACTAGTAGTAGTAGTAGTAGCAGTACTAGTACTAGTAGTAGTAGTAGTAGCAGTACTAGTACTAGTAGTAGTAGTAGTAGCAGTACTAGTACTAGTAGTAGTAGTAGTAGTAGTAGTAGTAGTAGCAGTACTAGTAGTAGTAGTAGTAGTAGTAGCAGTACTAGTACTAGTAGTAGCAGTACTAGTACTAGTAGTAGCAGTACTAGTACTAGTAGTAGCAGTACTAGTACTAGTAGTAGTAGTAGTAGTAGTAGTAGTAGTAGTAGCAGTACTAGAACTAGTAGTTGTAGTAGTAGCAGTACTAGAACTAGTAGTTGTAGTAGTAGCAGTACTAGAACTAGTAGTTGTAGTAGTAGTAGTACTAGTAGTAGTAGTAGCAGCAGTAGTAGTAGTAGTAGTAGCAGTAGTAGTAGTAGTAGCAGCAGCAGTAGTAGTAGTAGCAGCAGTACTAGTAGTAGTAGTAGTAGTAGTAGTTGTAGTAGTAGTAGTAGTAGCATAGCAGTACTAGTAGTAGCATAACTGTAGTAGTAGTAGCAGTACTAGTAGTAGTAGTAGTAGTAGCAGTACTAGTAGTAGTAGTAGTAGTAGCAGTACTAGTAGTAGTAATAGTAGCAGTACTAGTACTAGTAGTAGTAGTAGCAGTACTAGTAGTAGTAGTAGTAGCATAGCAGTACTAGAAATAGCATAGCAGTACTAGTAGTAGTATTAGTAGCAGTACTAGCAGTAGTAGTATTAGTAGCAGTACTAGTAGTAGTAGTAGTAGTAGTAGTGGTAGTAGCAGTACTAGTAGTAGTAGTAGTACTAGTAGTAGTAGTACTAGTAGTTGTAGTAGTAGTACTAGTAGTTGTAGTAGTAGTACTAGTAGTAGTAGTAGTTGTAGTAGCAGTAGTAGTAGTACTAGTAGCAGCAGTAGTAGTAGTACTAGTAGCAGCAGTAGTAGTACTAGTAGCAGTAGTAGTAGTAGTAGCAGTACTAGTAGTAGCATTACTAGTAGTAGTAGTAGTAGCAGTACTAGTAGTAGCTTAACAGTACTAGTAGTAGCTTAGCAGTACTAGTAGTTGCGTAGCAGTACTAATAGTAGCGTAGCAGTACTAGTAGTAGTAGTAGCAGTAGCAGTACTAGTAGTAGCAGTAGTAATAGCAGTACTAGTAGTAGTAGCAGTACTAGTAGCAGTAGTAGTAGTAGCAGTACTAGTAGTAGTAGTAGTAGTAGTAGTAGTAGTAGTAGTAGTAGTAGCATAGCAGTACTAGAAATAGCATAGCAGTACTAGTAGTAGTATTAGTAGCAGTACTAGCAGTAGTAGTATTAGTAGCAGTACTAGCAGTAGTAGTATTAGGAGCAGTACTAGTAGTAGTAGTAGTAGCAGTACTAGTAGTAGTAGTAGTAGCAGTAGTAATAGCAGTACTAGTAGTAGTAGCAGTACTTGTAGTAGTAGCAGTACTAGTAGTAGTAGTAGTAGTAGTAGTAGTAGTAGTAGTAGTAGTAGTAGTAGTAGTAGTACTAGTACTAGTGGTAGTAGTGGTAGTAGTAGTAGTAGTAGTACTAGTAGTAGTACTAGTAGTAGTACTAGTAGTTGTAGTAGTACTAGTTGTTGTAGTGGTAGTACTAGTAGTAGTAGTTGTAGTAGCAATAGTAGTAGTACTAGTAGCAGCAGTAGTAGTACTAGTAGCAGCAGTAGTAGTACTAGTAGCAGTAGTAGTAGTAGTAGCAGTACTAGTAGTAGCAGTACTAGTAGAAGTAGTAGTAGCAGTACTAGTAGTAGAGTAGCAGTACTAGTAGTAGAGTAGCAGTACTAGTAGTAGTAGTAGTAGTAGTAGTAGTAGTAGTAGTAGTAGCAGTAGTAGTAGCAGTACTAGTAGCAGTAGTAGTAGTAGTAGTAGTAGCAGTACTAGTAGCAGTAGTAGTAGTAGTAGTAGCAGTACTAGTAGTAGTAGTAGTAGTAGTAGTAGTAGTAGTAGTAGCATAGCAGTACTAGAAATAGCATAGCAGTACTAGTAGTAGTATTAGTAGCAGTACTAGCAGTAGTAGTAGTAGCAGTACTAGTAGTAGTAGTAGTAGTAGTAGTAGTAGCAGTACTAGTAGTAGTAGTAGTAGTAGTAGTAGTAGTAGTAGTAGCAGTAGTAGTAGTAGTAGTAGCAGTACTAGTAGTAGTAGTAGTAGTAGTAGTAGTAGTAGCAGTACTAGTAGTAGTAGTAGCAGTACTAGTAGTAGTAGTAGTAGTAGTAGCAGTACTAGTTCTACTAGTAGTAGTAGTAGTAGCAGTACTAGTTCTACTAGTAGTAGTAGTAGTAGCAGTACTAGTACTAGTACTAGTAGTAGTAGCAGTACTAGTACTAGTACTAGTAGTAGTAGCAGTACTAGTACTAGTAGTAGTAGTAGTAGTAGTAGCAGTACTAGTACTAGTAGTAGCAGTACTAGTACTAGTAGTAGCAGTACTAGTACTAGTAGTAGCAGTACTAGTACTAGTAGTAGTAGTAGTAGTAGTAGCAGTACTAGAACTAGTAGTTGTAGTAGTAGCAGTACTAGAACTAGTAGTTGTAGTAGTAGCAGTACTAGAACTAGTAGTTGTAGTAGTAGCAGTACTAGAACTAGTAGTTGTAGTAGTAGTAGTACTAGTAGTAGTAGTAGCAGCAGTAGTAGTAGTAGTAGCAGTAGTAGTAGCAGAAGTAGTAGTAGTAGCAGCAGCAGTAGTAGTAGTAGCAGCAGTACTAGTAGTAGTAGTAGTAGCATAGCAGTACTAGTAGTAGCATAACTGTAGTAGTAGTAGCAGTACTAGTAGTAGTAGTAGTAGTAGCAGTACTAGTAGTAGTAGTAGTAGTAGCAGTACTAGTAGTAGTAATAGTAGCAGTACTAGTACTAGTAGTAGCAGTACTAGTACTAGTAGTAGCAGTACTAGTAGTAGTAGTAGTAGTAGTAGTAGTAGTAGTAGTAGTAGCATAGCAGTACTAGAAATAGCATAGCAGTACTAGTAGTAGTATTGGTAGCAGTACTAGCAGTAGTAGTATTAGTAGCAGTACTAGTAGTAGTAGTAGTAGTGGTAGTAGCAGTACTAGTAGTAGTAGTAGTACTAGTAGTAGTAGTACTAGTAGTTGTAGTAGTAGTACTAGTAGTAGTAGTAGTTGTAGTAGCAGTAGTAGTAGTACTAGTAGCAGCAGTAGTAGTACTAGTAGCAGTAGTAGTAGTAGTAGCAGTATTAGTAGTAGCATTACTAGTAGTAGTAGTAGTAGTAGCAGTACTAGTAGTAGCTTAACAGTACTAGTAGTAGCTTAGCAGTACTAGTAGTAGCGTAGCAGTACTAATAGTAGCTTAGCAGTACTAGTAGTAGTAGTAGCAGTAGCAGTACTAGTAGTAGCAGTAGTAATAGCAGTACTAGTAGTAGTAGCAGTACTAGTAGCAGTAGTAGTAGTAGTAGCAGTACTAGTAGTAGTAGTAGTAGTAGTAGTAGTAGCATAGCAGTACTAGAAATAGCATAGCAGTACTAGTAGTAGTATTAGTAGCAGTACTAGCAGTAGTAGTATTAGGAGCAGTACTAGTAGTAGTAGTAGTAGCAGTACTAGTAGTAGTAGTAGTAGCAGTAGTAATAGCAGTATTAGTAGTAGTAGCAGTACTAGTAGTTGTAGTAGTAGTTGTAGTAGTAGTAGTAGTAGTAGTAGTAGTAGTAGTAGTAGTAGTAGCAGCAGTAGTAGTAGTAGTAGTAGCAGCAGTAGTAGTAGTAGTAGTAGCAGTACAAGTAGTAGTAGTAGTAGCAGTACTAGTACTAGTAGTAGTAGTAGTAGCAGTACTAGTACTAGTAGTAGTAGTAGTAGTAGTAGTAGTAGTAGTAGTAGTAGTAGTAGTAGTAGTAGCAGTACTAGTAGTAGCAGTACTAGTAGTAGCATAGCAGTACTAGTAGTATTATTAGTAGTAGCAGTACTCCTAGTAGTAGTATTAGTAGTAGTAGAGTAGTAGTAGTAGTAGTAGTAGTAGTGAAATTAATGGGCAGTCAGTGGTTTTTCACATAGTTTTTGTGTAGTTCGGTCAAGGATTTTATTTCCCTCTTAAATAGCCTGTAAACGATCGAATTTTCCTCAAATTCAAGGCTTCATACGGCTTTTCAACACTTTCCAATATTCCTCCAAGTTTTATTGTCAAATCACTTAAAATGTTCACTGCTTGTGTATTTTGTGACCTGGTAGAGGAGGCGTGTCCATTTAGTGAGTTGTGATGCAAAAGTGAGTTGCGAACATGAGCACTGTAAGACGTAATATTTCCTCCCTCAACACCTTCCATCACCTCCTGTATGACAGAGGAACGTTGGTATCAGTGGCGCTTTTACCTTCGCAATGTATGTATCGAAATCGTGTTATGAAGAAAAGGAACTTCCATTCGTAATGAGTATGAAATTTTTTGTTTGTTTGTATGAAATGAATATTAAAAGCCTTATTTGCCTCGAAGTTTTACGTGACTTTTCAAAACTAATTATTATAACGCCATTATACTGGATGCTGCTCCAAATATTGTGACTTGAAGGCTGTACCTACGTTATTGTTTAATTTTTTTCCTCCAACGCCACTAGGTTGTCATTTGACATTTCTGGTCTCTCCTGGAAATGGCTTATTTGTAACCCGTTCCTGAGGTTGGGGCGCCTGGAAGGAGGAGTTACGGTACCCCGATGATATTATGACAGGATGATTATGAAATGCCAGGAAAGGTCTTAAACCTAAGCCTAACCTAATTTCCAGACCATGGACGAACACAGGAACATTCCTCTTTCAGGAAAAATTCCTGTGTTCTTCTCGGGAATCGAACCCGGTACCTTATGAACTGTAGTGAGAAGCTCTCACCACTAGCCCATGAGGCTGATCACGTTGTTATTATTATTATTATTATTATTATTATTATTATTATTATTATTATTATTATTATTATTATTATTATACGAAAGTTTCTTTGCTTGTTCCATACAATTTATGTATGCACCAAGCTGTACGTGTAAGCAATTTTTTTTTTCACAGTAAAACTTCGAAAAATCAAAATAGAGGATACATTATATTGAATAAGAACTTTTGGCATAATTACGTCTGGCTGTATCAGATATAACGCCAGATTGTAAAGTTGTTTTTGCTCGAGTCGATGAAGAAGATTAAGGGAACAATAATGTTAAACATAATTATTACTTATTATTATGCACATATAAAACTAAGTTCTTTACAGTGAATTATGCATTGAACTGACATAGGTACGACGTAATTAATAATCAGTTAACAACAGTTCATTAATATATCAAATACTATAACTTATAAGAAACATTATACACTGGCTCACTGTAGGGAGTAACATGCATTATATTAATTTCCAAACAAATGTTGATTGTATTGTGTTTAAAAAAGGAAATATATGGAAATATTTCATTGAATAATAATGTATAAATATATATTATTTGTGATGACTATTTCGTTTATATGACGTTATTCAATTTTCGGCCAATGAAGTATAATGAAATTTTGAATTCCAACCAATCACAGTCATACATCGCGATAATTTCCGCAGCTCGATTTATTAATAACGATTTATCGCATGGTCGTTCTTTTGTTTAGTCAGTGCCACCAACTGTTTCCACGTAAATCGATGAGCATGAATCCATTGTACTAAATAATGTGCGAAATCCTACTTCCACAACTACATTTTCATCTTCTAATTCTATGTCCATTATATCTAAAGAAAATGACACTTCTTCATAATAATTGTTCATTTAATTAACGTATTAATTAGGTTATTTCTAATTATACTTTAAAATGTTTAAATTAAGAAATAACAAGAGAAAAGCGCAGTGCATCTAATCAATATTGTTAAATCTGTATTTCCCTTTTCTGAATTGGCATTACTGAATAACATTCAGTTTCTTTATTCCAGTAATCGTTATTAATCTATTTCGACTTCACAATGTTTAAATAGGTTAAGTATTCATAAATGTGCAATTATTAACATTTTGTGAGCGAATTTTAGGGATATATTATTTACATTTTTATTTTATTGACGAAATAGTCCTAATAAATGTCACTCGAGGTCTGACATTACTATAGATAATTTTTATTTTCACGAGTCTTTTGGTAGCAAAGTTTTGTGTGTATTTCTCGACCATAACGTTTTTGTCGAAGTGTAATGAAATGTCACGTATTTTTTTATTCCGTCTATAGAACGGCGTTAATTATTCCTTACTTATGTTTGCCCGACTTGCTTTGTGTACTTCTACCGCAGCATTTTGTTGAAGTATAATGCAATGTGCGTGATTAATTTTTTGTATGTAGACCGGTGTTAATTTTCCTTCGCCAGACTTCGACAGTAATTTTTTGTGTGTACTTCTCGGTTATAACATTTTTGCCGGAGGGTAATGCAGTGTGACATATTTTATTTTGTCTGTAGACCGGCGTTACATTTTCTTCGCCAGTCTTTGGCAGTAATCCTAGAATCCCTAATAATCTACATAATTATACTTCTGATAATTTACTGGGTTATTGTTATGCAGATAATACGATGTTTGTAACTCTTACAAAGGCGAAAAATTCACATTATGGTTATTTTCGTTATTTTACTCTATTTCATTTCAACTTTTGTATCTGTACCAAGTTCCTAGCAACCGGCGTAGCTGAGATGGTAGCGCCTTTGTCTCCTGATCCAGATCAGTGCTCAGGTTTCAGTTCGGCCATAACATTTTTGCTGAAATGTAATACTTACTTACTTACAAATGGCTTTTAAGGAACCCGAAGGTTCATTGCCGCCCTCACATAAGCCCGCCAGCGGTCCCTATCCTGTGCAAGATTAATCCAGTCTCTATCATCATACCCCACCTCCCTAAAATCCATTTTAATATTATCCTCCCATCTACGTCTCGGCCTCCCTAAAGGTATTTTTCCCTCCGGTCTCCCAACTAACACCCTATATGCATTTCTGGATTCGCCCATACGTGCTACATGCCCTGCCCATCTCAATCGTCTGGATTTAATGTTCCTAATTATGTCAGGTGAAGAATACAATGCGTGCAATTCTGTGTTGTGTAACTTTCTCCATTCTCCTGTAACTTCATCCCGTTTAGCCCCAAATATTTTCCTAAGCACCTTATTCTCAAACACCCTTAACCTATGTTCCTCTCTCAGAGTGAGAGTCCAAGTTTCACAACCCTACAGGAGAACCGGTAATATAACTGTTTTATAAATTCTAACTTCCAGATTTTTGGACAGCAGAGTGTTAGTTGGGAGATAGGAGGGAAAAAGACCTTTAGGGAGGCCGAGACGTAGATGGGAAGATAATATTAAAATGGATTTGAGGGAGGTAGGATATGATGGTAGAGACTGGATTAATCTTGCTCAGGATAGGGACCAATGGAGGGCTTATGTGAGGGCGGCAATGAACCTCCGGGTTCCTTAAAAGCAGTAAGTAAGTAAGTAAGTAAGTAAGTAAGTAAGTAAGTAAGTAAGTAAGTAAGTAAGACTGGATGATAAGAGCTTCTCAACCGAATAATAACACGCATTTCCCATTTTTATTCTGCGTTTAATTTCCTCCCGAGTCTCATTTATATTTGTTACTGTTGCTCCAAGATATTTGAATTTTTCCACCTCTTCGAAGGATAAATCTCCAATTTTTATAGTTCCATTTCGTACAATATTCTGGTCACGAGACATAATCATATACTTAGTCATTTCGGGATTTACTTCCAACCCTATCGCTTTACTTGCTTCAAGCAGAATTTCCGTGTTTTCCTAATCGTTTGTGGATTTTCTCCTAACATATTCACGCCATCCGCATAGACAAGAAGCTGATGTAACCCGTTCAATTCCAAACCCTGCCTGTTATCCTGAACTTTGCTAATGGCATATTCTAGAGCGAAGTTAAAAAGTAAAGGTGATAGTGCATCTCCCTGCTTTAGCCCGCAGTGAATTGGAAAAGCATCAGATAGAAACTGGCCTATACGGACTCTGCTGTAAGTTTCACTAAGACACATTTTAATTAATCGAACTAGTTTCTTGGGAATACCAAATTCAATAAGAATATCATATAAAACTTCTCTCTTAACCGACTCATATGCTACGCCTTTTTTGAAATCTATGAATAACTGATGTACTGTACCCTTATACTCCCATTTTTTCTCCAATATCTGTCGAATACAAAAAACCTTATCAATAGTCGATCTATAACGCCTAAAACTACACTGATGATCCCCAATAATTTCGTCTACCTATGGAGTTAATCTTCTGGTGTAGTATAATTAGTTGACAAAACATTACTACTCTGGACCGGTCTTCATAGAAGCTTTGTATTTTTAGATTAAATGAACTAATTTTAATGTATTAGAATGAAGTTTTTGGGTAATCCGCCATGTCCTAGAACAGTGAATTACACAAAAGCCTAATTCCAATCACAGTCATCGTGAGAGCCTAAAAACTTATAAGGCCTAACTTTTAGTGTAGTTGTGTATTTTGCATAAATATATTCCTTTAGTTGAATTTGTCTTTATCAACACTAGTCAGACCGTTTGGAATTTGTTGGAAGCTTCCCTTTATATGAAAAACGGAGTATAGCCACTGTCGTGGCTCAGGCGGTAGCGCGTTTGTCTTCTGACCCAGATCTGTTCTCGAGCTTGGGTTCGAATCCCTCCTGTATTGATTACCTGGTTGGGGTTTGCTCAAATATAAGACGAATTCTTCTGTTTCATCTCGCCAAATACCATTTTACTATCACCAGTTAGGTACAATGTACATTAACGCTAAATAACCTGATACAGTACAGTAGTTGGTACAGCGTCGTTAAATATCTAATTAAAAAGGAACTTGGTTGACAAATCTTTAAAACCAGATGTAGGTACTTTCGAGCATATGCTTAATTATTTTAAGAGATATGCCTAGAAATTCTAAAAGTTTGCTATAGCCTAAATAACTCCATAACACTATTAAACTTACAAGGAAACGTTCTGATTGGGGCAGATAAAAAAAATATTTTTTTTCTTCCACCATGTTAATAATGTCGAAAGAAGTGTTTTTAAAAATTTTGGACACTCGACCGCAATTACGAGGGGCGTAAAAAAGTAAGTTCGCCAGGAGCCGTTAACAGAAAAAAACACAATTTCACTGGACAAATTTATTGGAACAGACATAGCAATTGTTGAGCTATTTTTCAACATATTTTACATCAGAACTGAGACATTTCTCATATCATGGGATCGACAGAGAGAGGTGCAGACGCAGTCAAACGCTGGTTCCGATCTGAGGCGGCTGACTTTTACGACACAAAAATTGATACCACGGTATGACAAATGTCTCAATTCCAGTGGATATTTGTTGACATATAGCGCAACATTTGCTGTATCTGTTTCAATAAATATTTCCATGCAATTGTGCTTTTTTCTTAACGGCCCCAGGGAAAATCACTTTCGTAATTGCGGTCGAGTGGCCAAAATTTGTATAAGCAATTCTTTTTTTTGACATTATTAACATGATGGAAGAAAAAAACTTTTATACAAATTTTGGCCACTCGAGCGCAATTACGAGGGCAGTAAAAATGTTTTCCTGGGGTCGTTTATAGAAAGAAAACACAATTTCATTGAAAAAATTTATTGGAACAGATACAGCAATTGTTGAGCTTTTTTTTTAAACATATTCTCCACCGGAATTGGGACGTTTGTCATACCATGGAATCGGCAGAAAGGTGCAGACGGTTGTCACAAACTGGTTCCAATCGCAGGCGGCATACTTCTACGACACAGGGATACGAAAGTTGATTCCATGGTATGAAAAATGTCTCAATTCCGGTGGGGAATAGTATGTTGAAAAATAGCTCAACAATGGATGTATCTGTTCCAATAAAACTTTCCATGAAATTGTGTTTTCTTTCTGTAAACGGTCCCAGGGAAACTTATTTCTTCCGGCCCTCATAATTGCGTTGGAGTGGTCAAAATTTGTGTAATGACTTGTTTTGACATTAACATGGAGGATGAAAAAAATATAACTTTATCTGCCCCCATGAGAATGTTTGCTTGTTAGTGCAAACAATTGACGAAGAAAGCCTACGCATTGTATCTTGCGCCGGGCTTAGAGGAAGCAACTGCCCGTGGAAGCACAACGCGCTGTCGGTAAGAATGCCGGTAACTTAGGTTTGACTCGCTTTGAAGGAACGGTAATATATCATTCTGATTACGATAAAGTAGAGATTTGTTGAGCAACTTGTAAACTGTATAAAATGAAAGTATGTGTTACCTCTATTAGACAGATAGTTTTACAATACAAAAGCAAGACACCAATTGCAATGAACTTTTTTTTTTTATTGTTTGTTTAGTCAACTGTCCGAAGACACGTCTGAACCTCAATAGTGATACTAACATGGCACCACTTATGAGGCAACTAGGCCAGGAGATAACGGGGTAGGGTGGCCAGTTCCTTTCTGTCTCCATTGCATATATCGCCGACTAGCTCACAATGAACTATTCTTGCAAAATATAGTGGACCTACCAGGAACGTGGAAGAGCTAAAAGAGGCAGTTATAAAGATGTGGAGCGTCTTTGTCTATCTCAGGGGGGGAGGCGCAGGGCCTGGTGAAAGGCGATCCTCTGATCAGCCACACGACACCTTACTGACTTCTCTTCTATTCTCTTCTCTTCCGAGTCGTCGTCTTGTATAAGCTCGCCGGCATGGGAAAGGCTGGACCGGCAGCATCCAAAGAGTTTCACAAGAAGAGACGTTCCTCTCGACAGGAGTGGCATCAGCTGATCGCCGCTCTTCCTCACATCGTTCTTTTTTCTCTACTTTCTACTACACCTCTCTTATTTCCTTCTTCTGAAGCCTGTTATTTCGTTTGTTTTTAATTCGCCTTCTACTTATCTTTTCTTCTCGTGTTCCTTTTCGTTTGCTACCCTTTTTTAATTACCTCTTCCCATGCTTTCGATTAATTTACTTATACAGTGAAACCTCTCCTCAAGGACACTCCCAAAATACGGACACTCCTCATATACGGACAGTTTTTATGTCCCAACTGAAATAATATAGAAATAATGATAAATTTATCTCTCGTTTACGGACACTCTCAGAAACGGACACGGACAGCTGTTTCACGTTTCTAAAGCTTGTTTGACCTCCTGACTGCGGACAGAACTTGAATTTCAAGACCTAATGTATTAAAAAAATGGAAAATTAATTTTGAGAAGTGTACAAAAATTCTTCAACATAAAAAAAAAGACAATAAGTGTCTCGTAGGCTGTCACTAGCCCAGCCGGCTACCCCTTGTTAGCTGGAAGCGGGTGGGTAAACGAAGTCATAACATTTAACCTGTCTGATGGGACCAAAGTTTCCGCGATCGTGAAATTGTATTCGACACATAATAGGGATAGTAGGATTATTCTCTTCACTTGAATCAGTTGTTCTGTTTCGAGAGACATGGCACCTGAACGTAAAGGTTAAGTTGAAAACTGTAAATTACAGTACCATACTACATAACTGTAGACCTAGAATAAAATTGCATGGCACAGTACTGTATTTTCTTTTATCAGTCTTATTTACTGTAGTTCAAAGTTGTAAAGAATTTACTGTAGTACAGTATACTGTATTTAGAATTAAATTACAGTAATACATTTCATTTAAAGCGTGAAGGAATACATAATGCATATCATAAATTTACTGTTAGATTGGGAAGCCTCCCTCCCAATAAAGGACACCTTCCAGATGCGGACAGATTGTTACGTCCCTTCTATATACGTGAATGAGAGGTTTCACTGTAAATGGCTTTTAGAGAATCCGGAGGTTCATTGCCGCCCTCACATAAACTCGCGATCGGTCCCTATCCTGAGCAAAATTAATTCAGTTCCTAGCATCACATCCCACCTCCCTCAAATCCATTTTAATATCATCCTCACATTTACGTCTCGGCCTCCTCAAAGGTCTTTTTCCCTCAGGTCTCCCACCCAACTAACACTCTATAGGCTTTTCTGGATTCACCCATATCTGCTATGTGCCTTGCCCATATAAAACGTCTGGATTTAATGTTCGTAATTATGTTACGTGAAGAATACAATACGTGCAGTTCTGCGCTGTGTAACTTTCTCCATTCCCCTGTAAATTCACCCCTCTTAGCCCCAAATATTTTCCTAAGCACCTTATGTTCGAGCACCCTTATTTTCCACGTGTCAAAAAAACCGACGAAATATATTTTCCACGGCTAATCCACCTTATAGCTCTATAATATAGCCTATATGGTGAATCTGGCATTCTTCCCCCATATCATGTAGGAGTTTTTGGAATTGCCGATGTTTTAATGACTTCGATTTTATTTGGTTTATGATGTCAACAACCAACTCGGTAACATTGTTCATATTTGTTGTCTTAATCCTAGTGCTTCTTGGTGAATTATAGTGGATGAAAGTTATATCATTATCAATATTTAATTGTGAAATTACAGAAAACAAAGTTATAAGTTTTAACATAAATACAATAAGAATAATAATTGGTAAGTCTTTTACAAGGATATATATATTCTGGCCGAAATTCACGTCTCCGTGGAATTTTCAAGGGTCTTAATAATGACATGTCACTATGAAGCCAAATTACCAGCGATAATGTTACGTTGCGTACGCTGAAACTGTAAGTCCGTTGTGGTGGGGGTACAGTCTGTACTTCTCCGCTTCACTTGCTTTCAGGGGCTAGCTCACGAGTCACAAAATGCCGACGTATGGCCAAGTCGTTACGGCAAAGATGTGTGCAAGTGGCAGGGTGAGTGCTATTTACTTCTCTTTCTAATAAACCTGTGCCAATATAAATCAACTAGGCTTTAGTGATCTTACTCTTCACATTCCTTTCTATGTTTAACTTCTTTTTATCTTTATTCGTTTCTTTCCACACTTTTCCAGATGGTTTTATCCTTCGCCGTACTTAATTCTTGTTCCATTCTTATTTTCTCTTCACCTTTCTTACCAGATTCTCCTTATATTCTTCTTCGTCTTCTAATCTTCATTCCTCTTTACCTTTGTTCTTATAGTTTCTCTTTCCAACTTTGATATATACTCTCATTTTACTCTTTTCTTCTAGTCTCTGCATTCATTTTCCGGGGGCATGATTCTTGTAGAAGCGGCTGGTAGTAATGTCTATTTCAGGTGGCGCGGTGGGGGCATGATTCTCGTAGAGGCGGCTGGTTGTGGTCTATTTCAGGTGGCGCGGCGGGGGCATGATTATCATAGAGGCGGCTGGTTGCGGTCTATTTCAGGTGGCGCGGCGGGGGCATTATTCATGTAGTGGCGGCTGGTAGTGATTTCTATTTCAGGTGGCGCGGCGGGGGCGAGATCTCATTCGTCGGAGTCGTCCGAGGACAATCCGGCAGGCATTGGGGGCGGATCTGGGAGCTGTAAAGGAATTTACAATTCACATTGAAGATTCGGTAGTACTATATTTGAATCGCTCCATACAGAAAGGGCTTTAGTCCATTAGACCTAGTTTTGAGAACACTAAAGAAAACATTCTGTAAATGCCTACTCTATTCCTTTCTGCATAGAACTCTGAGCCTGACGCTTCAGTTTCTATCTTTCCAAACATTGGACTGAATACCTTTCTGCACAGGCCGATGGAGCCACCCATAAAGAAATGATTTCCATCTATATCTCGTTTTTTTTAATTTGTGACTGAAGCCCTTTCTGTATGGACCGATTCATTTAGTTTCTTGCTTCCAAGATTGCTAATTACAAGGAAATAATGGAGCGAGATGATAAATTATTTCCATCATATAATAACACCATAATGATATGTGGATAAAAAGAACACTATGCAAGTGTGACGCCCAAACTATGACAATTTCTCAGTCACGATATTTCAAGCAATACAACATACGAATTACAACTTCCTGAAGCATAATGTCCTGTTAAAATCACAGATATTCTGTGAAGTCACTACACCATACACATTTTTGACATCCACTCTCAAATGGACAGGTCAAATCTGGAAATATGGGCATCATGGTGAAAAAAATAAGACTGTGGGTAATTCACAAAAACTTAAAATGAGTGAAGAAAAAAATTAGAATTTTGTAAACAAAAAACATAATTTGTGATTGAAAAGGTTAATCAAAAACTTCCTGTCTTAAACAGTTTTTAAATTTCATATCTCAGAAATAAATTAGAGGCACACTATTGACAATCTTTATCAATGGTTTCATGATATCACTAAAATTAACACACTGAGATAAAAAACATTCACAATTTATGAAAGATACTAAGTCTCATAAACATTTCGCGGGGGCTGCGTTCTATTTGTTACCTAGAATGTGCAAATTGTATTCCATATTTTCTTCCTTAAACAAATATGGAATCATGGTCTTCAAATCTGTCTTCTTTCATCAGACATGGAACTCGGTGAGGAACTGACTTCAAACATTGCTGATCGAATATCTTTCAGGTGTTTCTTTTTCTCACACTTTTGTCTTAGGCTACTCTCACTCTCACTGTATGATTCTTTCACCTGGGTGCATGCTAGTCTGGTGAATCTGGTGATGCTGACAGTTTTGAAATATAGGTTTATAGTAGTGATCTGATCTGGCAGAGTTTGTTTGTTATAGCAATTTCAATAATTTATAGGATCTGCTTTAAACGGTTTTACTACGTTAGTTTCCTTCACTATTTTATACAGATAAGTGGGTGCGTATGTGTTTGCGACTGCCTTCGTTTTCAAGAAATTGTATGGTGGAGGACAGGCTAACAGCTTTAGGAATGTTATCCATTGAGAATAACATGGTATGTAAGCCAGATTTCAACAGTGTAGTTCGTGTGTGAAAAGCACCGGAGACAGGAGTTCCACTACAAGTAATAAGGATGGCACCTACTTTGCTATATGGGTACACAGATTTGTCATTGTTCCTAGTTGTTTTAATTTCTATGTTTGAGCCTTCCCAAAATAAAATCCACGAACAGCCGCTAATCACAGTACAGTTTTTCTAATCTGTTTTTATTTTCTGTAGACATGTTATAAACATCTAATAAGATGAAGCTACACCTCTATCCTAATACAGGTAGTAAAACAAAATGTAAACGTGACTTATAACAACTGACAGTCGTTAACGACAAACAATTATTTTGGTACAGTTTACAAATGAAATGAGTCTAATACAATTACAAAATCTAGGGCAGAGATATTTCCTATATTCATTCTTTCCTCTCCCTTAAGTATTAGGCCTACAGTAAATTATTACAGCATAGTTGAAAGTCAAGAAATAAGAAATATATAACCAACTATAATGAATTTGCTTATTTTCCAGAACAGGACAGCTACGAACTATCAAAATTTTCCTTGTAATTCAATCTACATCGATGTTTAATTTCTTAAAATGTGTTTAACGATACTACGAGTGCTACAATAATGCAGAAAGTAGGTTTCGTGGCTTAAAATGAAGAGAATGTGCGTGTGTATTTGTCCCTTATTAACAGTGCTTACCTTTTGTTGTAACTTATGAATATACGACTTCAGGCTGGCGATTGTTCTGTCCCTTTCACGGATGATTTCAAAAGCACCGTTGCATTTATTAATTTCATGCTTTAATTGTTTCTGCAAGGTTGTTATGGTGTCTCTCAATTCCTCTGTTTGTTCCATCAGTTCTTGTACTTTTTCTTTGTATCGTCTGAGCATTGTTTCAAGTTCTTCATAATTTACGGTATCGATGCTCTCTGTGTCTGAATATTCATAGTCCCCTTCCTCGAACTCGCTACTTTCTGATTGATGTTCGTTTGGCTTCCTTAGCCCAATCTGTAAAATATTTTACAATTTATTCATGTTGAAGAAACTGTGAAGTTCTAGATTTCGTTTCTTTCCTTTAAGATTACTATTACAGCGCTACATTATGGAAGCTTGGAAAGTTTTCTTTTCTCAGTCGTATTATCAGGGACTGGAATTATCTACCTTCAGACTTACTAAAGGCTTTACCAATAACCAAAAGTTTATTTAAAACTAGGCTTAAGGACTTTAACGACGGTACTATATTATGCACACCAGTACACTGAGTAAGCAGAGAAACACAGTGAATATCTAGTGCTTTGTATCGGGTGTACAGTGTGTTGTAGTGGAAGTGCAGTGAACTATCAACTGAGCGTAATAATGGCAGAAAACAGAGAAAGGGTGTGAGTTGGAGTGAACGTGCTGAAATTGCTTGCAATAAGGTCTAGGCTAGCGATTTTGAGGTTAATGTAGTAATTACGATTCTACGGAATAATAAGAGTGTAATTGATGTTTTGTTATTTGAAATGTTGTAACTGAAAAAAGTGTGTTCGGTCAGTGAAGTTTCATAGTTTATAATGGTAGTGCAAAGTATTTGCACAGTGAAATGTTTTTGAAGTGTTAGTGAAACCAGGATAGTGTCAGTGAAATGTGACGTAGTTCCAGTGCAGTGAGTGAGTTGAGAACGAAATGAGTGTAGTGCTGAGAGGTACTTGTGCATGTATGAAGATATCATACAATACTCGTGGGTTTAAGTTCGAACTTGGGGTTAAGACACAAATTAAATTAAATTTAAATGCTACTTTAAGTGATCGTGCTTCATTTAATTTAGGATGCTGCATCTTAATATTATTATACTACTATTATTATTATTATTATTATTATTATTATTATTATTATTATTAATTAAGTGTAATTTTCGTTATTGAATGTAATCAGTTACCACTGCCAACAGGTATTTACCCATTTGTAGTATGAATAAATACATACATACAATTTCAAAACCATATCTGTGTTATACGAAGTGACTTATTCTATATCCTTTTGTCCATTCATTTATAATAGTGTCAAATTTAGAATAGATAAAACTATTCATATGTAGTGTGTTATGCCGTGCTGTAGGATTACTATAAAATTGCCACTGGTGTAATTCAGACAATGCAAGTCGGATTCGAGATCCGAAGCCGGGCGCAGATGTGGGTTCAAATCTCACTTGCGTTCGTTACCCGATGGATTTTTATTGTAAAGCAAATGTTAGGTAATTTCACGGTGGATCCTCACTACCACACCGTACAAAACAAAAGACTGTGGTGCATGAAGTATATACAAAAATGTCAAAGTAAAGTATAACTTAATATAAAAGACAGGAAATTCTTATGAACACAACTGCAAAGCCGCCATTCAGCTGTTTAATTTTTAGTTTTGCTGTTATTTATATTCCCTTTAACATCACTGGTCACATTGCGAATTAGTCTTTCGGCTGAAATCCGAAGGCCGGTATACTATTGTTGAGACTGGTTGTATTGTTGTGAACTAGATGTGGTCTGTAGAATATTACTGACTTGTTATGAATATGATTTTGGTGATGAGTGAGGCCGGTGATATTCAGGGATTTGTGGTCCGAATGATCTGGAATTTGCCTTACGCTTGAGGGGAAACCCTGCAAAATCTGAACCAGGAAATTAAACCCGACCGGGAATCTAACCCGAGCCATTTGCGTAAAAGACCAGCATGCCGACTCCTACACCACAGAGGTGGTTAGTTTTTAAATTGTTATGTATGTATGTATGTATGTATGTATGTATGTATGTATGTATGTATGTATGTATGTATGTATGTATGTATGTATGTATGTAAAACTTACGTAGTCGTGCTCACTCACATACTAATCAACAAACGTGTTATTTATTTATATATCAAGTATCGTGTTACGTCATTGATGATGCAGCAGATTAATGCTAATATCAAAAAGAAGAAGAATGAGGTTCATAATAGTAACAAACATATGTCAACAAGTTACACACACATTAAAACAGACTTGTCAGCCAAATACAATCTTGTTTGTTACAGGTTTTGATTATGAAAACAGACTTACTATATCGTGTGAGTTCGGTTCCTGATGCCAGCATAAAAGTCAGTGATGATAATTTTATTTACCATGATGATATAGCCATGACTGAATTGCACTAGATATTAGAGTACGGATTTATTAGTAAGTATTTATGGCCTCCTCGTTCCACAGACCTCACACCTTGTAACTTTTACCTCCGGAGAATGCTAAAATTCCAATTGCACACAACCAATTCCCCCATGCTAAAGAAACTGAATATACACTAAGAGAAATTAGAACTATTGCGTGTGAAAGACCATTTCTTAATCGGCATCATCATCATCATCATCATCATCATCATCATCATCATCATCATCATCATCATCATCATCGTCATCATCGTCGTCGTCGTCGACCTGGTTGCCGAGTTGGTATAGCGCTGGCCTTCTATGCCCAAGGTTGCGGGTTCGATCCCGGGCCACGTCGATGGCATTTAAGTGTGCTTAAATGCGACAGGCTTATGTCAGTAGATTACTGGCATGTAAAAGAACTCCTGCGGGACAAAATTCCGGCACATCCGGCGACGCTGATATAACATCTGCAGTTGCGAGCGTCGTTAAATAAAACATGTAATTTTTTATCATTATCATAATCATCGTCATCATCATCACAGGTTGTAAATCTTTGAAGAAATTTTATGGCCTTCCAAGTTTTCTTCCCACATTAAAAAATCTACATTGTCAATTCGTTTAATACTGACGCCTTCGAAATCAGTCTAAAAAAATATGCCTACCATATCTTATAATAATTCCCTTTGCATATCAGGATCAAGATATTTATACTACATATTATGATCAATGAGATGATTAGCATCCCCAAGCTTCATTTGTAAATTAGCTATCACGTTATTACTTACCGAGATTAAGATGTTGTTAATGACGTCATGCGGGACGAAGCGTCGATTGGGTGCCACGTACTGGCCAGCTGGCCCTCTTCCGTAACGCATCTGAAATTCAATGACAATCACATTCTAAGCTGTAGTTAAAATTAGTTCGGCAATAAAACGGAATTTTATGGATAATTAAAATGTTCGTTACATTACACCAGAGCTTCTGACTGGAACAACTAGATGAACGCCTCAGTCATTGGAAGTCCCTGTAGGCCTATATGTTACAGTTACTATTAAAGAAAGTCTCTAAGTACATATTACAGACAGTGAAAATTACATATTACATCAAAGTCAGTCTGCAGCACAAATCCAGAGGGAGAGCAGACTTATGCGTATATACTTATGACTAGTCAAGTATAAAACTGTTAGGAAACGTAAAGTTACCATAAGAGAAGATGGAAAAGTCAGTACAACATGAGATATCCGGACGAGAAAATGTGAGTGAATTATGCAGAGAAGTATTGGAGAACAGTACAGGAATATGCAAATCTGGCTTTCAGGTAGTAGCTCCCTGTAAAGCAGGTTTGAATAATTTCAAGGAAAAATTGTTCCGGGGCCGGGTATCGATCCCGGGACCCTTCGCTTAGCGCGCGAACGCTCTTCCGAATGAGCTACCCCAGGAACTATACACGACACCGTCACAATTTATCCTTTGTATCCACACGACTCAAATTGAGCTGACAAGACTCCAGAACTCAACTATGAGTGCACACAAATACTTTTTCCTTGAAATTATTCAGTACAGGAATAAACCAGAAGGAAACAGTAAAGAAGAACCAGACAATAGAAAACTTAAAACTGGAGACAGAAAACATCAGTTTGAAGATAAAAATAATAATCCGAGGCACGACAGCCCATGAAGGACCATGACCGACCAGCCGGCTGCTGACCTCACGTCTACATGCCGAAGCAGAGGTGGACGATCATTCTCCAGAATGGAGATGTCGTGTGGTTAGCACGATGATCCCCCCAGCCATTATAGCCGGCTTTCGTAACCGATGCTGGGTAGGCACCGGTCCTGTATATTGGCAGAAATGTTATGAGAAAATATCTTCCTCCTTGAGGACTCGAACCAGCGCCAATTCCGTTACGCGAGTTCTAGGCAGGATGCCTTAGACCACGACGCCACGGCGCGGGACTTTGAAGATAAAGGGCTTGGTAAAAGAGAATAATGGGTGAAGTAAAATTTGAGTAGTGAATTGTTTGAGGATTCTAAAAGGTATTTACTTACGTTCGGGTCCTGAGACCACATGCGGGCGTCGATGTACTTCGCCTCATAGTGCAGGTGACCCAGTTGGCGCTTCTCGCTGATAACCGAGGGGATCGTGTCCCTGAAATGGCTGAAACTAGGCGTATAACTCTGTAACTTTCTAAGTATATCCATTATTTAGCTCAAATGTAGCTGAAGTCTCGATATGTATCCATAGCAACAAGGAGGCATTGTAAGGCAAAATAACAATGAACGTTATTGCATCACAAGCCATTATTACAAATTCTTTATATGCTCATTCTTAACTCGTTGCCTGCCATTATGTTTTTATGTACTTACGTCCTAGGCCATATTAAATTTAGAAAAAATTTATTTCATGCCAAATGGTCTATTTCATACAACAAAAAACACATCCGAACCTGTGGCGATATAACATACATTTACTTACTTACTTACAAATGGCTTTTAAGGAACCCGAAGGTTAATTGCCGCCCTCACATAAGCCCGCCATCGGTCCCTATCCTGTGCAAGATTAATCCATTCTCTATTATCATATCCCACCTCCTTCAAATCCATTTTAATATTATCCTCCCATCTACGTCTCGGCCTCCCTAAAGGTCTTTTTCCCTCCGGTCTCCCAACTAACACTCTATATGCATTTCTGGATTCGCCCATACGTGCTACATGCCCTGCCCATCTCAAACTTCTGGATTTAATGTTCCTAATTATGTCAGGTGAAGAATACAATGCGTGCAGTTCTGCGTTGTGTAACTTTCTCCATTCTCCTGTAACTTCGTCCCGCTTAGTCCCAAATATTTTCTTAAGCACCTTATTCTCAAACACCCTTAACCTACGTTCCTCTCTCAGAGTGAGAGTCCAAGTTTCACAACCATGCAGAACAACCGGTAATATAACTGTTTTATAAATTCTAACTTTCAGATTTTTGGACAGCAGACTGGATAATAAGAGCTTCTCAACCGAATAATAACACGCATTTCCCATATTTATTCTGCGTTTAATTTCCTCCCGAGTGTTATTCATATGTGTTACTGTTGCTCCAAGATATTTGAATTTTTCCACCTCTCTATACTTTATCGTTCTTCGGTAAAAATGGAATTATTCCTCTAGAATCGTAAATTCAGTGCATGTAATGGATAGCTTGCGTTAGGTCTTCGGTGTGATGGTTCAATACGGGACGTATACAGAAGTGTTATATTACAACAAAATAGGCCTATGCAGATTGAAGAACACGACTCCATTAATCCTTTGTACTTTTATTTACCTTTGCTTTAGAATATGCCTTTAGGAAAGTCCAGGATAACGGAGAGGGTTTGGAATTGAACGGGTTACATCAGCTGCTTGTTTATACGGATGATATGAATATGTTAGGAGAATATCCACAAACTATTAGGGAAAAAACGGAAATTTTACTTGAAGCAAGTAAAGTGATAAGTTTGGAATAAATCGCGAAAAGACAAAATATATATGATTATGTCTCGTTATCAGAATATTGTACGAAATGGAAATATAAAAATTGCAAATTAATTCTTTGAAGAGGTGGAAAAATTCAAATATCATGGAGCAACACTAACAATTAATATAAATGATAATCGGGAGACAATTAAACACAGAATAAACATGGGAAATGCGTGTTATTATTCGGTTGAAAAGCTTTTATCATCTAGTCTTACTTCAACTCACTTATGGTTTTTAGGAACCCGGAGGTGCATTGCCGCCCTCACATAAGCCCGCCATTTGCTTTCAAAAAAGGCTGAAAGTTATAATTTATAAAACAATTACATTACCGTTTATTCTGTATGGTTGTGAAAATTTGATTCTCACTTTGAGAGAGGAACAGAGATTAAGGGTGTTTCAGAATTAGGTTTTTAGGAAAATATTTGGGGGTAAGAGGAATGAAGTTACAATAGAATGAAGAAAGTTACATAGCGCAGGACTGTATGCATTTTATTCTTTCCTGACATAATTAGGAACATTAAATCCAAACGTTTGAGATGGGCAGGGCATGTAGCACGTAATGGTAAATCCAGAAATGCACATAGAATGTTAGTTGGGAGACCGGAGGGAATAAGATCTTTAGGGAGGCGGAGGCGTAGATGGGAGGATAATATTAAAATGGATTTGAGGGAGGTGGGACATGATGGTGGAGATTGGATTAATCTTGTTCAGCATAGGGACCCATGGCGGGCTTATGTGAGAACGGCAATGAATCTCCGGATTCCTTAAAAGCCATCAGTAAGCACTATAATTTAAACAGTGAAACTGATATGTAAATAAATATTTAAAAAGTTTTAATTATGGTTTATTTAACGACGCTCGCAACTGCAGAGGTTATATCAGCGTCGCCGGTGTGCCGGAATTTTGTCCCGGAGAAGTTTTTTTTCCTACAAGTAAATCTACTGACATGAGCCTGTCGCATTTAAACACACTTAAATGCCATCGACCTGGGCCGGGATAGAACCTGCAACCTCGAGCATAGAAGGCCAGCGCTGTACCAAGTACGCTACCGAGGCCGACTAAATAAATATTTAATTCATACATTACTATACTTCGAAATATTTATTATATATTGGGAATATTTAGGTTATTCAAATGCCAACAAGACGAAGATCATGGTCATAGGAAGAAAAGTAAAGACGGTAAAGTTGCGAATTTTAAATGAGGCATCCACACCTGTGGAGTAACGGTTAGGGTGTCTGGCCGCGAAACCAAGTGACACGGATTCGAATCCCAGTCGGGACGGGTTACCTGGTTGAGGTTTTTCTTCCGGGGTTTTCCCTAACCCAATTTGAGCAAATGCTGGATAACTTTCGGTGCTGGACCCCTGACTCATTTCACCGGCATTATCACCTTCCCCTCATTCAGACGCTAAATAACCTGAAATGTTGATACAGCGTCGTAAAATAACCTACTTAAGTAAAAAATCTAAATGAGGCAGTAGAGCAAGTAGAAAGCTTCAAACACTTGGGGTGTACTGTATGCAGTAACATGAGCTGCTGCCTGGAAGTCAAAAGGAGGATAGCAATGGCCAAGGAAGTTTTTAATAGGAAAAAGCATCTTCTGCGGATCTCTGGAGAGAGAACTAAGGAAGAGACTAGTGAAGTGCTTTGTGTGGAGTGTATCATTGTATGGGGCAGAAACATGGACATCACGATGAAATGAAGAGGAGTGACTAGAAGCATTTGAAATGTGGATATAGAGAAGGATGGAGCGTGTGAAGTGGACAGACAGAGTAAGAAACGAAGCAGTGTTGGAAAGAATGCATGAAGAAAGAATGATGCAGAAACTGATCAGAAAGAGGAAAAGGAACTGGCTTGGTTACTGGCTGAGAAGAAACTGCCTACTGAAGGTTGCACTGGAAGGAATGGTGAACGGGAGAAGAGTTCGGGGCAGAAGAAGATATCAGATGATAGAAGATATTAAGATATATGGAGCATATGCGGAGACAAAGAGGATAGCAGAAAATAGGAAAGACTAGAGAATGCTGGGTTTGCAGTCAAAGCTCTGCCCTTGTGCAGAACTATTAATGAATTAATTAAATTCTGGAAAACCGCACAATTCCGCGGCCGATTTTCAATAAGTCGTGAAGTACACGGACATCATTTTATTTTTACTTCAATTTTGATTGTACCTGAGTTTTTTAATGTAATTCACTCCCACCCCTTCTACTAATGAAGTTCAACCGTTGTCCATACAGATCCAAGACTGCATATACAGTCATAGTAGCCTTACGGTCATAGTAAACAGTGCGTTCCAGATATATGGTCGCGTTTTCCAGTAACGAAAGAGCTTTCAATATAGAATAATTTTCGCACAAGTACTGTTGTCTATTTGCCTATGTCGCTTCCCAGTTTCCCCCACCTGCTTCTATTCGCCTCTCTGTAAAGGCTAGTGGCTGGGCTGTCTTACTTCTTTTCTGAGAACATTAATTTCTGTTAGGAATTGGATGTCTACGTTATAATAATAATAATAATAATAATAATAATAATAATAATAATAATAATGATAATGATAATGATATATATAAAACTAGGCAGAGTTAAGACCATACGGCCTTCTCTAACACTCAACCAGGATTAAAAACTGCATTACAAAAACACTACAAATTTACAAAGGACACTACAATTTTACACAGAAAATTGAATAAGATAATAATATTAATAAAATGTAAACAACAAGTAAGAAGAAATCAGACATAATATATAACATAGAGAAAGAAAGAAAAAAGCATAATAAAATGTGAACAGCAGGTCAAAATAAATTAGACATACAAAGTATAAAAAAATAAGACAATTATTGATAATAATAATAATAATAATAATAATAATAGGTCTAATAGTAATAATAATACTAATAGTAGTAATAAAATAGTGCAGTACAAAGCATACAATGAATACAATATTTGTAAGTACACACAGTAAGGAAAATTATGATTATATATAGCTCAACTTATCACATTAGAGATATACCATTATCGGAAAATATGAAAAGGAATAATAATAAAAGTTGTTAAATATCACTAGAACATTAAAAAATGTGAATACGTGGAAACATGCAATACAACACTTGTCATAATAGTAAGTTAGTTTGGGAACTCGTCATAAGATAATTTTTTAACTTGGTTTTGAAAGATTTCAATGTTCGGCAGCCCTTGACTTCAGGCGGCAGAGAGTTCCAGTGACGAGAGATAGCAACAGGGAAAGATGAGGAATACAGAGATGATGTGTGAAGTGGAATTTCTAGCGTGTTACCGCGTTGTGATCGAGTATTAATTTTATGATAGCGAGAGAGAGTATGAAAACGAGCGAATAAATAATAGGGGGATGAAGTGTGCATAATTCGATATAGGAGAGAAAGTGAATGCAGATTTCTCCTCTCATGTAACCTAAGCCATGATAACTTCTCGAAAGGAGGTGAGATATGTTCATAGTATCGAACATTACAAATGAAGCGGATGCACGCGTTATGAACACGCTGTAGTTTCTGAGCGGAATCAATCCTGAGATCACTGAACAAATCGTCGCAATAATACCTATACAATTGTTTAAAATAACTTAAATAAAAGGATTTTACTAAAGATGTTACTAAATAAAAGGGCCTCGTCAACTAATTAACTGTCATGTGATTTCCTCCCTTTCTACGACTCTGCGACAGAACCACTGGACGGACAGTGGATAGCATGTCTGAGTAATTTTATCTTTTCGAATCGAGCAGAAGTGAAGACTGAATTTACAGTACGTAAGATATTCTTTTATAGCGTAGGTACAGAATTATTTCAACATGAGTTACTGATACGAAGTACGAACCTGGTAATTGGAATTACGTACAATAGTCTACAGTGCGATAATATGCACATTAGAACTGAATCCTGTATTGAAATGAACGGCCACCATTTTCAAAAATGTATTTAAATATCCATATTATGATTATTTTTCAATTTAACTTCATTTTCTATAGTGTACGCTAATGTGCTGTAGACAATATAATATACTTACTTACTGGCTTTTAAGGAACCCGGAGGTTCATTGCCGCCCTCACATAAGCCCGCCAATGGTCCCTATCCTGAGCAAGATTAATCCATTCTCTATCATCATATTCCACCTCCCTCAAATCCATTTTAATATTATCTTCCCATCTACGTCTCGGCCTCCCCAAAGGTTTTTTTCCCTCCGGCCTCCCAACTAACACTCTATATGCATTTCTGGATTCGACCATACGTGCTACATGCCCTGCCCATCTCAAACGTCTGGATTTAATGTTCCTAATTATGTCAGGTGAAGAATACAATGCGTGCAGTTCTGAGTTGTGTAACTTTCTCCATTCTCCTGTAACTTCATCCCTCTTAGCTCCAAATATTGTCCTAAGCACCTTATTCTCAAACACCCTTAACCTATGTTCCTCTCTCAAAGTGAGAGTGAAAGTTTCACAACCATAAAGAACAACCGGTAATATAACTGTTTTATAAATTCTTACCCTTGTGTTCAATAAAGTGTATTAAAATACAATTAAGTAATCTTTATTCAAACATGAAAAAAAAAAAATCAAAGTCTGTTGTAGATCATTCCTTTCAAACTCCATTATTTTATATAAACATTTACCAGTTAACCAACGTTAAAAAAATCAAATCTTCCTCCATTGATCTTGAGATACTACTACTACTATTACTACTGCTACTGCTACTACTACTGCTACTACTACTACTGCTACTACTACTACTACTACTAGGCCTACTACTGCTACTACTACCACCACCTACCACTACCACTGCCACCACTGCTACCACCACCACCACTACCACTATCACCACCGCTACCACCACCACCACTACCACTACTCTATATCTAAAACTGGTTTAACAATCAAGTAGTCTATTTGAAACATCATCTCTACCTTTCAGTGTATAATAATCCGTTCCCCAATCTTTATTTAATTACTAGGCCCTTATTAAAAGGCTAGGATTTTTTTTCGTGTGCTTGAAATCAAGTGTGCAATCTCAAGTAAAAAAATATTAACTCTTTATTTAACGTTATGTTTTATATTTCTTAGAAATGCAAATTTATTTGAGAATTTTGTTTTCTATTTATATCACCATAGGTAATATCTGATAAATAATAGAACCAGAACATTTTGATAACTATGATACAATTTTCTTTTGTCTTTTTGTATCAATTTAAACATCTCTATGATGTATGTTATTCAAAGTCACGAAATCTTTCCATGCCGACCAAATGCTTGACGAAGAATGAAAGAATGGGGTCTATTATTTAAAATAATTAGTACCTACTACGTACAATGAAATACTGTGTTCGTTTTTTGTTGTTTCGAAATTGCTGCAATATTCTTTTTCTTCAAATTCTATACAAAAATCATTTTAATAAATTATTCTTTACAAAGTATAACCGAGTTACCCTAAAGGTTTTTGTACTGCAATTGTCAAATATAGACACTGGTAATAACCGTGTTTTTTTCCTTCTGCTAATTGTATTTACTGTATAATGTCCAAATGCCTATTTAATCCATCCCTAGAAGCGCAGAATAGATTATTGTACACCCCTCCAGCTAAGAAATGGTAAGAGCAACCCTTGAAAGATGCAGTCCGCACAGACCGGCGATCCGGGCACATAACTGCACATTCAGATTCTGATTTCTGACATGTCTGATCTAGAGTGTGGTAAGGATTTAAAGTAATAAAACTTCAAGAAACAAATTACCGGTACATAACGTTTTATTTCTACATACTTGATTAATTTTACCTTTCTGTACAATTATTTATAATATTGCATAAGCTTTTCGCAATTTGCACAAATGTAATTTTTCATGTGTGCATTTTTGCGACAATTAGTTATTTTCTAGCTTAAACTCTGTTTAGATATATGTATGGATGATTGTATAATTGCTAGGATTATGGATGGATGCATAGACAGCTGGTTAGACAGAGATAGATAGGTTCAGAGCAGATAATGCGAAGGAGGTAGGACTTTGTGGGTAGGTCGCATTTAATATTAACACGAAATTGCATTTACTGGCACCGACTGCACGTAATTGGACTCCGCCACGGGCAATGACCTAATTCACGTGTTCAAACACGGCGTCTCTGATTGGTTCTTTATGGCCTCCACTTTGCACGTGCAAAATCAATACCTGAATCAAGGAATAGCCGTGTGAGCTTTTCTCTGGTCATAATCCGAAGTGGAAAATTACTTGAGAAGAAGGGTTCGTTGAAGGCGCGAATTGACTCTTTCCACAGGCAATATCAATAACACGCAGAGCGGGACAGTACAAAGGTGCGATCCCAGGACACTTCATTGCACAGAAGAGAGATTTCCGCTCACGTCACATCAATGGATCAAATTCGTGTGGGCGCGGATGTGAAGCGAGTGTTGTAACGAGGCTCTCAGCTGTTTACGACCTTGTCGTCTGGAGGTCAGAGTTCAACAAGCTTCTGCCTGTTTTTGTTCCAATCCCATGTCATCGTTGTCTCGCAAGAAAGTCGCAGGAAATTCTTCCCTCGTATGTTAATTAGTAGTAGCACTGTCATCGTGATCTAATACAGGCCGTAAGGCAGACCACGTGACTCGCTTAACAGCTGATCGCGAAGGGCGGTCTTTCAACCATATCAATTAGTTGCAGTACATGAAAAATAACATATATTTCTCTGAAATGCAGTGTAATCGCGTCAGTAAAATTTTAAACAGTGACTGTGAGACACTTGAGACACAGTTCACTTGCAACCTAAAGTATAATATTATTTTTGTTGTGAAAATTACTTTGCTGCAGGCAAAGTTCGTATGTGTGATACCTGCCTTTATTTCGATTAAATATTGCGTCCTTATATGGTCAAGTGAATTTTTGGTGTTATAAACAGTAAATATGTGTAACAATATACACGTGAAAGTGAAACATTGACTGGGATATAAAGTAAATTATGATTAGGCCTAAGTGCAGCGTTACTGATGTTACTCTTGTCTAATCCATTATTGTTAGTTTACCGTATTTGTTTTATTAAATTTAAATTATTGCGCCCTTCTTATGTGTGAATAATCTACATTATAAATAATACGACGTTTGATAATATACACAATTTGAACTAAATCGAGATACATATAGTATATTATGAAAAATTATACCCTTTAGTTTTCATTACTGTTACAGTATCTAGTATTGTATTTAATTGAAATAAAGCACGCTCGCTTCATTACGAAATTCTTGCACATTCATTTAAGCACTTTTCAACAATTTTCAGTTGCATCGCACGCATATTTTGATGTGTTGACATTATAGGTTACATTTTCTCTATCAGTACTTGCCTTATTTCTATATTCGCAATTATGCATCATAATTAAGCATAACGCTACGTATAACTTGTAAATGCAATTTGTCTACACTTCAATTGTATTTATTCGTTTCATACGGTACTCCAGTCTGATTAGTTTAATATGTTACCAGGACTAAACTAGCGCTGAGGTAGTTCCCTTCGTACTCATACTTTGCATATACTAATTAGTTCGGTTAGTTCAGGCTTTTATTATGCCTTGCTTAGAGGATGAAATGCATCTCCACAAAAAATAAATTCAACTGTTTTCAGTTCAGAAGTTACCTGTATTATACCTCGGCGCTCGTTTAACCCTAGTTAAGTAATATAACCGTATGTACATTTCATAGGAGGGAGTGTGGTGAATTTTCTACCTATAAGTAAGAAAGATAACCGTGTTCTGAAGTTTATCCTAAATATATTCTTCTTTGTTAAATCTCAAAATAGCTTACGTTCTCAACTTAAAATGTTGGCGCAAATAGGTTACGTTAACATGGTGAATTCTCTTCACATAAAAATAACACAGTTTTATAATTATTCCTGCCACATTATGCAACAAATAAATGGAACTAGCCGGAACTTATGCACACATTGCATTGAATAACAATTTAATTGTATTATTTATTTGTTCCCTACTATACTGGGTCGTATTGAATTCTATTTATCTAACCTACCAGATGAAGTAACACAACCGTACGTACCTACACTTATTTCATAGGAGGGACTGTGGTAAATTTTCTACCTACAAGTAAGGAAGATAAATGTGCTAAATTAAAACCACATTATAAATAATTCTTCTTTATTAAATCTCAAAATAGCTTCCATTCCAAACTTAAAAGTTGATGCAAACAGGTTATGTTAACATGTAAAACTCCGTTCACATTAAAATAACACAGTTTTGTAATTATTTCTGCAACATATTATGAAGTAAGAAGTGAACGTATCTTATACACACATTACACTGAATAAAACTGAGCACCGACACGCATTAAAGTAATATATTTCACTCAGCTCCGTATACTCAAATAGAAAAGCCCGCCCCATCGAGTGACGTCACACATCCTGCATTACGGCCTGGTCTAGATCACGATGGCAGTGGTAGTAGAGTCGAACTTCGATATCTCGAAGTGCTTCCTGAAACTGGTAATGCTTCTAGTTATCGAAAATTCGAGATATAGAAGATACGAGAAATTTTAAATACCATAAACTATTATTGATGGTAAGTCGTGAGGTTAGAACCATAAGCTTCGATCTGACTTTTAGTAAATTTTTCAGGAGAGCGATTTAAAGTTTGGGATTAAATGTGGGATAAATTATCTATATATATATAAATATATAAATATATATATATATATATATATATATATATATTTATATATATATATATATATATATATATATATATATATAATTTGAACTGGTAATGGAAATTACGGGAAAAAGGCTGAACGGATTTTAATAAATGATCCCTCATTTTGAAGCTTGGAACTCAAAGTTTTTCAGAAAAATAGTAGTTTTCAGTGAAATGTCAATTTTTCAACATAATTTTCCTATTTTCCAAAATCCATCTTTCGTCAGTTTTGAGAACTAGCTTAATTGCATCACGGCCGACTTGATGTTCCCTTCGCTTTTTTGTATACGGCCTTGACAATAGTAATATTTTCTTGAAATTGGATAATTTCTCAATTCCACCACTTGGCGCTGTCTGCCAAACTCTGGTGTCCACAGAAGAAATACTCAATATGAATTAAAATAAATGATTAGAGAGTAATAATAACACTTATAAATAATAAATAAGAAAATAATAATTATTATTATGTTTAGTTCTGTTAATTATGGTAAAAGCGTGAGTTTAAAAGCAGGGAAGGTACCACATAGTAACCTGTTCAGTTTAAGTAACATGATGACAGAGGCGTAATTTTGTAGTTCATTCGCTGAGTAGCACCCCTAGGCTAAACTGCGATGTTTCAAAGTAATCACTTGGGTAATTATTTACCATAACTTGTACTGAGTTTTATAATTTCACTCACTGCACTGATACATTCCACTTGATATTGCAGATTCAAGAATCGTAGTTTCAAGATTTTGCGACTCAGTGGATTATAAGCCGCATGCTTCGAAGGAACAAGCTTTTCAGTTAAAGCTGCTGCAATGTTATCTAGAAGCGGCCTAACAAATTTCACAGTAATGATATTAGCAAGTCCGTTTTGGCCGTCTTCATCACAAATTGGCATTGCAAGAGAGGACATCTACACAGTAACGGCTCAATTTCTGAACACAAATTTTCTAATATATTCTTGTTTGGTATTCTCTTTCGATGATTAAGCAGCTGATCTAGCATCAATTTTGCATGAATATTGCCTTCATCGGCCTCTTTCCATATATTTTCTTGTTCTTTATGTAACGGATCTCTTTCATTGGAGTTTTTCGGTTGTTTTCGTTATCCCATCTTGCTTCTCTTGTAACACCTGATTAAGTTGTGTAATTTTCACATGCAATCTGTTAATTACTTCTTTTTAACTCCACGAAGTTGACAACGTCTGTTTGCGTCGCTTTATGGTCATTTTCAACTGGCAAGAAGGGAATGTCATTAACTGATGCTGAGCCACTCGGAACTTCGTGTTCGAACAGTCAAAAACCAATATTACTAGAAGATTTGCGTTTCTTGGGTGGAGGGAGATCAGTTTTAGTAACTGTTCGTCATGGTCTTCTGTTATCTGTCACTTACACTTAGGATAATGAGGGAATATTGTTGGCACAGCATTTGGTTTTAATAGTCTAAATTTCCCATTATTAGAATAATCTTCTTCCCTGAAATGTAAACTACAAACGACAGAAGATGGAGAGTTGCTTTAGAAACAAAGTCTCGACGTGAAATCACTTTAAGCCATTTTCGCATCTTTCTTTACTTACTTACGGCTTTTAAGGAACACGGAGCTTCATTGCCGCCCTCACATAAGCCCGCCATTGGTCTATATCCTGTGCAAGATTAATCCAGTCCCTATCATCATATCCCACCGCCCTCAAATCCATTTTAATATTATCCCCCCATCTACGTCTCGGCCTCCCCAAAGGTCTTATTTCCTCTGGCTTCCCAACTAACACTCTATATCTGAATTCGCCCATACATACTACATCCCCTGTCCATCTCAAACGTCTGGATTTAATGTTCCTAATTATGTCTGGTGACGAATACAATGCGTGCATTTCTGCGTTATGTAACTTCCTCCATTCTCCTCTAATTCCATCGCTCTTAGCCCCAAATATTTTTCTAAGAACCTTATTCTGAAACACCCGTAATGTCTGTTCCTTTCTCAAAATGAGAGTCCAAGTTTCACAACCATACAAAACAACCGGTAATATAACTGTTTTTATAGATTCTAAGTTTCCGATTTTTTGACAGCAGACTAGATGACAAAAGCTTTTCAACCGAATAATAAGAGGCATTCTCATATTTATTCTGCGTTTAATTTTCTCCAGAGTGTCATTTATATTTGTCACTGTTGCTCCAAGATATTTGAATTTTTGTCCACGCCTGTGGAGTAACGGTTAGCGCGTCTATCCGCGAAACCAGGTGGCCCGGGTTCGATTCCCGGTCGGGGCAAGTTACCTGGTTGAGGTTTTTTCCGGGGTTTTCCCTCAACCCAATATGAGCAAATGCTGGGTAACTTTCGGTGTTGGACCTTGGACTCACTCCACCGGCATTATCACCTTCATCTCATTCAGCCGCTAAATAGCCTAAGATGTTGATAAAGCGTCGTAAAATAACCTACTAAAGTAAAATAAAATATTTGAATTTTTCCACCTCTTCGAAGGATACAACTCCAATTTTTATATTTCCATTTCGTGCAATATTATGGTCACGAAATACAATCCTCTTTCCCTGTCACTCGGAAATTCGTGGAATGATATTGCTCCTTCACTCTTTTTTTCTATTCGAAGTACACAATAGTACACAACAATACGTCATTTTGAATCATATCACAATAAACTCACATACCAGTAGAAATAAGCGCAATATTACTAATTATAATCGTACAAGAAATCATACACACATTCCTCAGTGAACCTTGGGAGTTAGTGCCATCTGGCGGGAATTTCATATTTTCTCGATTACAGCTTTAACACAGGGATCAAAATGAATTGTCAAGGCCGGTAAAGGAGAAGCAAAGCGAGCACATCAAGTCGGCCGTGATTGCATTTCAGAAAAAAACAAAACACACACTACAGTAAACAATATTACACGAAGATCATGATCTGCAAGAATGCTGACATATTTAGAGCTCAAATTAAATTGGTTGTTAAAAACTTAACTTACTAAAAATAATTTACAGGTTCGATTCTGTGGTGTGTAATTTTCTGGGTGCAGCTGTGTATTGGATATTAAAAGCTACGAAACTTGAGGTGTTTGATGACATTATTACCATTAGAAATGAAATATTATTGTAGTTAATTCCATAATGTGACTATTTTTCATTAATTATATAATATATTAATGCTGTATTGATGAAATGAAAGTGAAACGTTTTGGGGTTATATAAGTAGATGCAGAGAATAACTTAAATTAGATTTTGATTTCTATATTTTACTGAGTGGCGGCTATATAGTATATGTTACTGAATGCTGTAAAACTTACGTAAGATAATAATATTATTAAAAATCAAACACTTTTATAATTATTAATCAAGTGGGGTTGGGTCTTTTTCATATATTTAATGGCGGTGTGGTGTAGATATTTATATGCGTGGTTCTCTTCAATATTGGCTCGAGAGAGAGAGTATCTTTCATTATTATGGAAGCAAATAAGTTTCCGAATGTCTGGTATTCTTCATCGAAAATAAATCGGAAAAATGTTTATTTGAACGTCTAATGAACTTAATTTGCAGCATTTTCTGCACAAGCCACTAGTATATAATAATCTTGACAAAATATCTCAAATTATAGATAACAATTTTCTTTATTAATCAATAATGAGTTATTGCACAAATTAAAGGAAATATACTGATATTTTATAAATTTACATAAAATTTGCACGCAGACAGAACTTTCTGACTCTGAACATAACCCAAAACTTCAAAACCAAAAGGTTAATCATTTCAAAATTGTTTTATAGAATTCTACATCGAAGTAGGCATCCATTTCATCATTTATTGAATGTCTGTAGCCTTCTCCTTCGATATATTTCTTCTCTGCAACTGAAGTTTTTGCTTTTAGAAGTCTGATATGCTGCTTATCGATGTAGGTTTTAAAGTATCTACCAGAGTGCTGCATTGGAGTTAAATCGCTCGCTTGAACTGGTCGAATATCGCACGCTCGAGCGAGATAAGATTGGTCGTGATATGCTCGTAATAAATAGAAGCACAGTACAAGGTCTTCTCACCGACATGTCTTATCTTGTATGGAAGGTGACAGATAAGACACACATATGTTTTGCTCACACAGTAAAAATAAGGTTTTATTTTCTGCGTTTATGACAAACGTCTAATGGAACCTGCCAAAACAGGAACATGAAGTTATAAATAAAATAGTATGAAAAACTTCGACATACAGTTATTATTCCTAATTAATAATTATTCAATACAGTATTTGATTTACCAAATAATATGATAGGTCCATACATAGTGTTCCGTCTATATACTGAGACAATGTAAGAAACGTTTTACAAAATATTATTATATAGCAGTAAATTAATAACAATATTAGTACAGAGATAACGTCACAGAAAATATAATAAAACGAATAATCATGCTGCACAACTGTTACAGACGCAAAGATTGATACACTAATTATTATTATTATTATTATTATTATTATTATTATTATTATTATTATTATTATTATTACTATTATTAGAGATTATTATTATTATTATTATTATTATTATTATTATTATTATTATTATTATTACTAGGAAACTTTATACATTTCTTGCATTATCGTGATTGTGTTCTCCGTTTATAATAATTACATTTACATCCAATAACATCTATCAGATATGGCAAAAACAAAATCACTCCTGTGTGTGTGGGGGGGGGGAACATTTACCTACAACATTTATATTGCATTTTAAAAAAAAGTTTTGTAGTTGTACTATGGAGAGGTTAGTTAAACACTGTAATTTTTAGAAATAATAAACATCTATGATGTTACTACACAGTTCATCACTGTAACAAGAACGAATGTCTAACGCTCGGCTTATACCGTTCGAGGATTTATTGCTCGCGACAATTTTGCCTGTCATGCATGTGCGCTACCTATCGGATTATGCTATGAACTATTTGGCGCTCGAGCGAAAACGTCCGATGCAGACCTCTGGATCTACTGTTGAGCAATCCGACTCTGTTCCATGTCTGATCTCCATGACATGTCTATAGTAAATGCTGAAGGGATCATCTGCAAGAAATTGAAGCTGAGACACCTTCATGTATGGCACGTTACTGTACTTAAACATTTTACTTTCAACATGGTAGTCGTAGAAATCAGATACTCTCATATGAATAACTGTGTAAGGCAATCTCCAGTTGCAAGAGAGAAGAAGTCGAATTACAAAAACTGGAGACCAAACTTCTGTTTTTTTTTTTTTTTTTTTAGATTTCTCTATGTTTTAATGGATGTTATCAACCTCTTGAACACAAGAATGTCCCTGAGTTGAAAACTTCATTGTAATTTTTCATATCACACTATTTCCTTGAAGGAAAGAAGCTATAGGAAAAAAAATCAGGGAATTCCTATTTTGAGGAACGCAATTGTCACTCCAAAGTATACGTTCCTTAACTTCTGGGTACATCAAAGACATTTTAGTTAGAATTTTAACAACACTAGCAATGTCGTTTCCAGATCTATCATACATTCTTTCATACCAAATAGCGCAAATACGAGTATATCATAGAAATTTGTTTCACCAGTGATATAACTTAATGATTGACATACACTATTTCAAATAATACTGTTATTTAAACATTTCTGTAGGTTATTTAATAAATTAGACATTAAATATAAGTTATAAATAGAAGAATGTTCTACATGTTTTTCTTTTCATTTCTATTATTTCCTTTTGTGAAATATATTCTGAGACGCTAGTATTAGCCTATATTCTTCAGATGATGAGCTTATTTCACTTTTCATGTTATACAATCAAATTATGTTAACAAACAAACAAATAAAACATGCGAAAAAAAAACAAAAGCTTTGTTTTAGACAGAACCGTCTGGTTCTCAGTTTTACCAACATATGGAGATAGAACGAAATTTATGTGCATAATACTCAGAGACTATTTTGGACGAAATAGTGAATGATAATGATAGACATTACTCTTAAGAACCATTTAATACAAAAAAGTACAAAAAGTGTAGATAGAACCTTCTGGTTCTAATCTCACAATGTATTACCGCTTAATTTTCAACAAAGAAAAGCCGAGGTTGTCCATAACTCTGTCTTTGCTTTTCAGGACGACGATTTTAGCAATTCATAACAAAGTTTGAGAAGAATATTGTTAAAGACAAGAAATTATGTCCTCGCAGTGGTTCTTGTTTTGCTTTATATCCTGATTAGTTTCTACCTTCCATTTTCTCTAATTTCATTCATTCATTCGTTCATTCATTCATTCATAGTGTTCTGCTCAAGGGCAGGTCTTTAACTGCAGACCCAGCTTCCTCCAACCTTTTCTACTTTCCGCCTTCTCCTTTGTCTCCGTATATCTTAATATCGTCTATCATATGATATCTAGTGATATCTATCCGAACTCTTCTTCCGTTTACCATTCCTTCCAGTGCATCCTTCAATAGGCAGTTTCTTCTCAGCCAGTGTTCCAATCAATTCTTTTTTCTCTTCCTGATTAGTTTCAGCGTCATTTTTTCTTCACCCACTCTTTCCAACACAGCTTCGTTTCTTATTCCGTCTGTCCATTTCACACGCTCCATTATTCTCCATATCCACATTTCAAATGTTTCTACAGGGTTGTTTCCGATCTCTATAACGAATTTGAATGACGTCATGTGCGTCAGGAATCACACCGACAGCTGAATTGCGGCGAGAGGTGACAGACCAGTAGTGAGTGATTTCATAATCAGAGTGCATGGTGTATCACAGTAGCAATACCCAAGAAAATCGAACCTTTTTGAAAGGGGTACTGTCATTGCAAGTTATCTTGAACCTTGGTACTGTCATTGCAAGTTATCTTGAACCTTACATCCCCTAAGTCTGTCTTTGGAACTGCTCGGTTCGGCACGTACTCATCAACGTAACGACACGGCAAGGATGCCCCTCCCTCGGGTAACGTGACTCTTTTCAAAAAACGTTGGTTCTTTTACCTTAAGGTTCTCTACTGTAAAAGAACTTGGTTCAATACAGACATCATTTTCTCTCGATACTCCGGTTTTGAGAGGAGAACATAGTTTCGTAGCAAGCTTTAATTAACCTGTTATTTAAATATAATCGTGTGTACACTCCTCTCTCATCCGGGCTGGGGACCGGCAATGGAGGAGTTACTACAGCTACTTCTGTACATTATATAGGCCTGCATGACTTACACCTACAGCTGATATGTACATATTATAACAATATTTTACAGGCTTATTATTTGAGTTTACATTAATTTACAATTATACACAATCCATATCCCTATCATTGCTGCCATAATCGCTTGTTCCAAAATTAATTATTTCGTCAATGGCATCATCCATTCGGAATTATCTTCTTAATCGTAGGTACTACTTTCTGAACACGATAGAATTCTTCGATTGTATCCCGAATAACATGTTGATCGAAGTCGTCCACTTCAACTTTACACAAGTATAATTCTGGAATGAAATAATATGTTTAGTAGAACTATAAGAAAATAATAACTTGCAACAGTAATTCATTATGTCGCTCTCAATACACACACTATTGTACATAACTATTATAGCAATAATTTCTAACATTACATACCTATTCTTTCCCGGACTAGTGTGAGGTTCGTTCGGTTGTTATTCAATATTATTTGTAATTCTCTTCACGGAACTAATACTTTTGCCAGAGTATTTAGCCTCTCTCTCATATTCCTTATCAAGAGGTTTCAGCAAATATTTGTTTAATTTTTCCTCCTCGCAACGCATAATTTTATTATATTTGCGATAATTTCTCTTTCTCGGCTATGGATAACAGCGTTACTTTTTCTCCGCGGTGGTGTGATTTCACCATAATTACTACCCTGTGGTTGCTGCTTCATGTTAACACTACTGGTACGCAGTGAAGGAAATAGCTCTATGTTTCTTGACAAGAGATTATGCTGCGGAGCATGCGCAAACAACTCAGTTGGCTCCACCCGCGTTACTCGCTTCCTTCCCTCTGCCCCTCTGTCCCCGTTCAGAAGGTTCAAGATAACTTGCAATTACAGTACATAACAACTCTTTCCCATGCCAAGTACAGTTACGTGAAAATCATAGGAGCCTGCAAAAAACGTGGTTTCGTTATTTGAAAGAAAGACATCTTGTGTGTACCTAATAAGACTGGAAAAGCTCGGATGGGATTAAGTCCAGAGTGGAAAACTCAAGAAAATCCACCCCCCCCCCCGTCACAAGTTCGCCGCACCCCACGAGATGATACAAATAAATATTCCATTCGAGCTTCACCAATCTTATTAAGTACATAGAAGTTGCCTTTCTTGGAAATAACGAAACCTCGTTTATCGCAGGCTTCTTTTATTTTAACTTAACTGTATTTGGCATTGGAAAGGGTCGTAATGTACCCCTCTCAAAAAGGTTAGATTTTCTTGGGAATTTCTGCTGTGAGTCGCCGTTCACTCTGACTATGAGACCACTCACAACTGGTCTGTCACCTCGCGCCACAGTTCAGCTGTCGTGTGACTCCTGACGCACATGATGTCATTCAAATTCGTTATCAGAGATCGGAAACAACCCTATAGTCGCTTCTCTTCACTTCGTCGTAATGTCCATGTTTCTGCCCTGTACGATGCCACACTTCACTAGTCCCTTCCTCAGTTCTTTTTCCAGAGGTCCGCAGAAGATGCTCCTTTTCCTATTAAAAGTTTCCTTTGCCATTGCTATTCTCCCTTTGACTTCCTGCCAGCAGCTCATGTTACTGCTTATAGTACTCCCCAAGTATTTGAAGCTGTCCACTTGCTCTACTGCCTCATTTAGAACCCGCAAGTTATTGGTGTTGTATTTATCACACGTACTTTGAATCATTTTCACCAAATGTTGGGAATAGTTTTCATTTATCATGATTTTAAATAGTTCGTCTCTCTCGACCGTAAAAAAGCTTTCTCAGAATCGGTAAGAGCCTTACAAGCTGTCATGTAATATTCTCTAAAACTAAGTACGAAAGCTTATTCTTACAGACAACATGGTGCTTTCCAGTGGATCTGACACAACCAATAAATTTTTACACGCAAAAAAGAGAAGAAAATTCAGGTAATGCACATTGCAGTTCCATTAAGCCGTAACTAACAAAATCAGGAAATATCAGGAAGCGTAAGAGCTCAACACTATTCAGCAAACAGGCAGAATCATCATCAGTTCAGCAACAGCAGTAATAGACATCTACAACAGAACATCTGGCCGCCCTGCAAGCACGACCAACTCTACAGGATGGTCATCCATTATAATGGAATATTCAGTCTTAGAGAAGAATGCTGTTAAATTTTGGCTATGTCCGTCTGCGATGATAATGATGATGATGTTGATGATGATGATGATGATGATGACGATAGCACAGTGGAAACTGATTAATTCAACACTGGATAACATGTATAATTATTATATATCGTTGTCCTGGTTGGTTTAGTAATTGTATGCTAGCACCGAGGTGCTTGGATTGAAACCCGGCCGAGAGAAATAGATTTTAAAGTCCCATAAAATCTTTAACATAGCTTCCTTGAGAGGAAAATGAAGCTGGGAAACCGTATCTTATATAAATGTGAAAGAACCCTGTCCCTGAAAGAGCCCCAGGCAAAATTATTTGGCCATACCTTCCACAATGGAACCACGTCAGTGACCTACGGTAAGTTGGGCTTATTTATTTAATTTGGCGGAGTTAAGGCCATCAATCCTTCTCTACCACACCACCAGAATACAAATAGACATACAGAGTGTCCCATTTATCTTGTGCACCTATTATCACTTTATTGTTTGGATAGGTATTGTTGTTGTTATTAATTAGAAAGGTGGCATTGTGATACATTTTTGAACTCGTCTTAATGTGTGTAATCAATGTAACATGATTAAAGCATGTAGTGCTATTTGAAAAATTGATGACGTCACGTGTATCTCGTACCATAATGTAGTTGCATGCACCAAATCTCTACACTCATGTTAGCCCCTAGTTCTAACATAACGCTCAAAAACAAAAATTCCAATACCTATCCAAACAAAGAAGTTATAATAGGTGCAAAAGATAAATGGGACACCTTGTATAGAAGAAACAAATGCAGAAAGAAGGAAATAAGAAATAGTCATAAAATTACAGATACTAATACAAAAAAACACAAATGCAAAAAGAATGAGAGAAATGTTATACACACACACACACACACACTAGTAGGAAGATAAGATCACAATGGACACTAAAGGTACTAATGCAGTATATTGTTTACTAATATATTAGTGATTAAGAGAAATGATTAAATATCTAGAAGTAAGTAGCTGACTGTGTAAATGTAAAGTGGAACAAAACAGTCACAATTTCGAAATATTTGCAATGAGTAAGAATACTCAGCTTACTGCATGGCACTCTACGCAGTAAGAAAATGCTTAATAAGTTTGCTTTTGAACGCTACTAAATTCCGACAGTCTCTGATGTCACTGGGTAGGGTATTCCACAAGCGCGAGAGCGAGATTGTGTATGATGATGAATACGATGATGTCTTATGTGTTGGTATGGCTAGTATGCGGCTATTTTGCGTGCGTGTGAAGAGATTGACAGGGGAGGCAAGGTAGGTAGGTGTAGAGGTATGAAGGATTTGGAAAAGGAGAACAAGAGAATGAAAATAATTTCTAAGCTGTAGCCAGTTTAGAGTTTGGAAGGATGGGGTAATGTGGTCAGCACGACGGACATCGCAGACGAAGCGAACACAAGAATTATGAACACGTTGTAATTTTTGCGACTGGTTGACATTGAGGTCAGTCAGTAGAAAATCACAATAATCGAAGTGGGGCATTACTAGTGTTTCCATTAGTATTTTTTTTAGTAACAGCGGGAGAAATTTTCGAATACTGTTTAAGGAATGTAGTATGGAAAACCTTTTTTGATGAGTTACTTGGTTATTCCAGTTTAAATGCCTATCGAACTAAACTCCAAGGTTTTTAACACAGGAAGCAAAAGGGATTATTGTGTCGTTTAAATCACAATAATCGAAGTGGGGCATTAATAGCGTTTCCATTAGTATTTTTTTAGTAACATCGGGAGAAATTTTCGAATACTGTTTAAGGAATGTAGCATGGAAAGCACTTTTTTGATAATATGAGTTACTTGGTTATTCCAATTTAAATGCCTATCGAACTAAACTCCAAGGTTTTTAACACAGGAAGCAAAAGGGATTATTGTGTCGTTTAATTTGACTGGAAGAGTAGGAGTAATGTTACATAATAGACGTTGATGTCCCACTAGGATTGCTTGTGATTTTCTTGCATTGAGAGTCAAACCAAACTCTCTGGCCCATGCAGATATAGATTTAAGGTTCTCGTTAAGATTCCTTATTGCGTCATTGAGTGAGTCAGGGCTTGTATGAATATAGATTTGTAAATCGTCTGCGTAAAGGTGATGCTTACAGTGCTGTAGAGTCGAAGGGATGTCATAGACTAATAATAATAATAATAATAATAATAATAATAATAATAATAATAATACAGTAATAATATTAATAATATAATAACAATAATAATTAATATCATAAACAAACATTTCCTATCGGAGGCACTTAAACTAGTTTACATCTGGCCTCACCGAGGATTTCGATCACCAGCCGCTACTGACCATTCTGGTTCGATGATCGTCCACCTCTGCTTAGGTATGTGAACGTGTGGCCAGCAGCCGGCTGGTCGGTCCTTTCAAGGGCTGCGGCTCCACGGATTATTATTATTATTATTATTATTATTATTATTATTATTATTATTATTATTAGTAGTAGTAGTAGTAGTAGTAGTAGTAGTAGTAGTAGTAGTATAGTTAAAATAGTGGACAGTCAGTGGTTTTTCTCATAGTTTTTGTGTAGTTCGGTCAAGAATTTATCTCTTAAATGGCTTGTAGGCCTACACTATCGAATTTTCGTCAAATTAAACTCTTCACACGGCTTTTCGATGCGTTTGATGACAATGAATGCTCCTCAATACCGATATTAAAATCTCTATTCTCAGAAATATTGGAATATAATTTGAATTTCATACAGAAGAACTTTGGAAGTCTATCTCACACAATCAAAGTGCTCCAAACTTCAGGCCTAGAGATAACAGAGTCCTTAAAACTAGTCGATGAAATGGCCCAAAATATCAACAAGACACCAAAAACATCACTTACCGAACCAATAAAACCGAAATTAAATAAAGTTTTTTCACAAAACGGTGACTATTTACAATTACGTATGTGGAATAATGGACATATTTTTGGACAACTAAAATATCTCATAAATATCAATAATATGCCGTATTTTCGTCGTGTGATGCTGACCGGAGTTTTTCAAAGTACAAAAATTGTTTTACAGAAAACAGGAGAAAACTGACATTTGACACACTTAGAATGACTGTTGTGGTTCATTGTAACGCTGTAAACATCAACTAAGAAAGAGAAATGAATATAAACTCTAGTGTCAATAGAGATCGGCTATAATGTGCACATTGTGTATCAGGTATGTTCTTCACCTCATGTTGTATAGGTTATAGTTAGAGGCCGGCAAACTGTCGATCAGGCTTGCCCATGACTACGTCCGTGAGCGGGCTTACTCTTCTTATCGTTCGCCGGCCTGCAACCTTCCCTCTCAAGCAGGCAGGCAGTGTGGTTGCACGTGACTCCCAAGCCGTCCTAAGAGTGACCCGAAGGCCTGTTGGGTTCCGCCGACCCTGCAGCAGACTGCTGCTTTCAGATGCATGATAAATATGAACCAAGTCATTCAAACCCGACAAGAAGCCTATAGATATAGATAAACTACTGAAAACTTAATTTGTTGTCTTCTGAAACGTACCGTTAATAAAGCCAAAGAAAACTATTTCTCGTCAACATAATATCCAGTAAATGCTAACAGTTATTATAAATGACTGCACTTTCCTTTTCATCGTAGTAATATAAATTTAATGCAAACCATTCAAACTTTCAGCTTCATAAATAAAAAGAAATCTGTCCCTCAGAATTTAAATAGCAAATCAATATTCTGAAGAACGAAAAACTTTTATACAGTTTACAGGTATTCATGAGGCTTTTAATTGTTGATAAGGAAAAAGTTAAAATGAAATATTTTTCTATAATAGTTGTTGATATTCATAATAATTGTTACCATTATCTTTTCAACATATTTCTCTCCTCTCCTCTCCTCTCCTCTCCTCTCCTCTCCTCTCCTCTCCTCTCCTCTCCTCTCCTCTCCTCTCCTCTCCTCTCCTCTCCTCTCCTCTCCTCTCAAGTTACGAAATGTTACTATTTTGTTGAGTCAGATGCACTTTGCAGGAATATGAAATGTATAATATTGTCTTATTACTTTATGAATTCTGTAGCGCAATAAATCCTAAAACTGTGTTTCTTTAATCAAGAAATATCTGCCGTGTTGGACCATAAGATAAAGATTTTTTGAAGTGACTAAATAGCCAACGAACTTAGGTTTCAAACTAGTATTGTTTCATCTTAACCAGCGCAGACTGGCTTCCGTGAATGCAAGTCACTCTACCTTATAATACGAGCAAACAGGCAGGCTTTCTTGGGTCCCGCCTGGACTGAACCCATAACACCCGGGCACAATGGGTTCAGGCTAAAAGTTAACTTGCTTTGTAGCGTCACCGGAACCCAAGCCTGACGGTAACCGGGTACGATCGTGAGTCTTGTGTGATTTACTGGTCTCTAGTTATAGTGTATAACTTATATTGTACATCAAATAGTCCAATATTTTTTGTAATTTGTTTTAAAAATAAGGTAATTCACCAACATAATATTATTTTCCTGGAGTGTACAATCTAAGTATTATTTATGTTGTCATGCTACAGAGCCTGACCTTCCAACCCCCACCCGTTCACTCACTGACTCTGACGAGCTCTGAATTCAGTGTCTATATTATCCTTGTCATGCATAGTTAACTTTTTTTTTTTTTTTTTTTTTTTTTTTTTTTTTTTTTTTTTTTTTTTTTTTTTTTTTGGGTAGTAAGTTTCTAAGTCTGGCCATAACATTTTCGCCGGAGAATAATGCAGTGTGACGCGTGTTAATTGTTCGTATGTGATGGTGATTGTAAGTATTTTGTTTAAAAACGCTTTCAACTGTAAAAGTTAATCGAAAGTAAAAATGTGATCGACAAATGACGACAAATTTTTCTGAAGATCTCTATCAGTGACGGGGTTCTTTTACGTGCCGTGTCTCTACGACACGAGTCCCACAGCTTTATTTTCCTTCGGGAAGAAGCAATGTTGAAGACGTTGTAGCGCTCTAATTCATCGTCCTTGGCCGGTTTGAATCCACGAACCTCTAGTTCAACGTGGTAACTACTATATCACGTAAGTAATGTTATATATTTTAATTTGTGAATATTTTGCTGCAATTCTTCGTGTAAAATCATTGGCCAAACTATTTTTGCATGAGAGTAGGCTAATATTGTGTGTTATGTTACAGTTTTATTGTCTCTAAATAACGACTATTTTGTTTATATGATGTCATTCCATTTTCGACCAATGGAGTGTAATGAAATTTTGAATTCCAACCAATTACAATCATATATCGCGATAACTTATCACAAACAGTATTTATCGCATGGTCGTTCTTTTATTTAATTAGTGTCACCAACTGTTTCCCCGTAAATCGATGATCATGAATCCATTAATGTAACGATGAAGTACTATATAAAATACGAAATCCTACTTCTACATCTATATCTTCATCTTCTAATTCCATATTCATTGCATCTAAAGAAAATGAAACTCCTTCATTCAGATTTCTGCGTCTTCAACAATTGTTCATTTAATTAACGGTTTAATCAGGTTATTTGTAATCTATACTAATAATAAATCTGTAAGCGAAATTTTTCTGGTAATTTTCGCTTTTTCAAAAATAATTGGTGTTAACATGTCTAATTAATCATCCTGAAACCGAAAATCGCTTTTTTGAAATTTTTGTTTGTCTGTCTGTCTGGATGTTTGTTACCTTTTCCCGCGATAATGGCTGAACGAATTTCGATGAAAATTGGAATATACATTAAGTTCGTTGTAACTTAGATATTAGGCTATATAGCATTCAGAATACTTTATGTAAAAGAGAGGTTATAAGGGGGCCTGAATTAAATAAACCGAAATATCTCGCTTATTATTGATTTTTGTGAAAAATGTTACATAACAAAAGGTTCTTTAAAAGTGATTTATGATAAGTTTTATTCCAGGCAAAAGTTTGATAGGACTGATATTTAAGGATATACAAGAGTTTTAAAATAACAATACAATACATTTCCACCGCCGCCTCAGATTATAGTGTCGTTCCGTAACTGCTTTGTGCAAAATATTAAATTTTTTAGTAGGAAGAAAACTAAATTCATTCATTCTATAGCAGTAGTGCATAGGAGAACGTGAATTCTTACATTTTTTACACAATCAAGTCTTTTAATTTGGAGTGATTTATTAAAGGATGCATTCAAGACTAATTTAGAAAAATGTTAAACGAATTATATTTGCACCAAATTAAGTAGCATATTAAACGATTTATTCTTCTATCAGACACGAATGTTCCTGGACCCAATGTTCTATTTTAATTATGTAATTACTTTATATTTATTTCTAATAAGTGCAACGGAGCGCACGGGTACAGCTAGTTATATTATAAAATGTTTAAATTATATCATGATTTCAGCAGATAATGAAAATGTATTTCTGTTGAAATAACAAGACAAAAGCGCAGTGCATGTATATAGTTTTATAAACAGCTTTCCCAATGACGGGACTGTCTCATTGGACAAAGTATAATAAACATATTGAGTGAAAACAAAAAAAGACCATAAAAGAGAAAGGAGGGGAACGAACAAAAGGGAAAAGTAAGTACAGGAAAGATAATAGCATGCATAACAGGCCTAAACATAGTAAACAAACAGATTAGATATTCGAGCAAAATTCTCCCTTTTTAAGAAACAAAGTACAGATGGTATTTTAAAATGGCAAGTGATCCTCTGATAGCGGCAAGGGAAACATCACGAATGAAGTCGTTGTTCAGCTGGAACTTCTTGCAGAAACTAGCAAAGAGGCGAGGTATTGTGCCCCTAGCGCCAACCATTAGCCCAACTACTTCAATGGAGGTGAGGTGATATTTCTCCAAATAGAATGGAACTGTGGTCTCATCAATTCTGCATTTTTCTGCGTGGACGTCAGCGGGCTGTTGTTCCTGTGCCTCGAACCTGACTGTCGGGTCGATAATGTAGGCGGATGTAGAGCCTGGTGGAATGGCAAGCATGTCAATTCGCCGACAGGATCCCTCTTGAGAGATGCCATGGACTTCTTCGTGCACAGTGAGACCTTTCTTCCTCAAGGCTTCGGCAATCATGGATTTGATTCTGTGATGTCTAGAGTTCCGCAGTGTCTCGCTGAAAGGACAGGCACCCAAAACGTGGCCAAGAGTTTCAATCTTACTGACGCAACGACGACAGTGGTTTCCGTCTCGGGACCTTCCTGGTATAGCACGCAGCGGACAAACATTAGCTGTCATTTTAAGAGCTTGTCTCCATTCACTGCTAGTGAGGCGATCAGGTTGTCGGATCCATTTATTGGTGGGAGTGAACTCCTTATAGAGGATGACGCCTTTCCCTTTCTGATTTAAAGAGCACCAAGATTGAAATACTCGCTCCCTGAGCTCTTGTCTCAATTTTTTCACTTGAAGTGAATCAGAAGAGATGTTTTGAAGTCCAAGTTTATTTAAACAAACCCCAATTTCATTAGACAAGTTGCGACAAGCGTTTACATGGATATTTTGGGATCGTTGTAAGCTCTGACATGCATTGATATGCTGCAAAAAAGCTTCCCAGCTAGATTTAAATAGTCCCAATCCCTTGTATTTTCTGTCAGCATAAAACATGCTGTCTGGTGTGTCGGTGGGAAGCTGGAGTATTACCTTCAATGTGGTTTTAATGAGAACATCGGCATCAGAAAGAAATTTGGCTGGTATTTTATTCAGTGGTGTTGTCTGAAACTGATAAATCAAAGTAGGGCAGATGTAGCTGCATAACACAGAATATTTCTGATGATGTTGTAATAGAGGAGTTGATGCAAGGATATCTAGTTTGTTCTTTAACTTTTCCATACACTTGACTGCACCAAATATAGTAGAAGTGTGGTAACTTACACCGAGATATTTTATATTTTCTTCTGGGACAATTGACGGAATTATTTGGCCAGAAATTAAGTCAAGTGATTTGTAATTAAGAAATCCTTTGGTTACAGAAATGCATTTGCATTTATCTATGTTTATGTTGAGACCAATTTCGTTAAATCTAGTTATGGTAAGTTCAACCAGTACTCGTGCTGAGTCTTCATTTCTAGCAACAATCACGGTGTCATCTGCAAAACCTAATGATGTTATCTTTGGTAGTCCTGGAGAAACTGAAAATCCATGCTCTTCTTGCAATTCATGAGTAGAAAGTTCTTCAAGAATATGGTCAGTTGATATGTTATAAAGGGAGGGAGAGAGCGGTGAACCCTGCATAACTCCTCTCTTGATAGTGATTTGTTTGGTTTTGCACGTTCTCGTTTCTATTTGAGTTTTATTATCTCTCTGCAGCTCTAGTATTAGGTTTGATAATTTGGAAGGCAATCCAAGTCCTAGCAAAGTGTTCTGGAGGTGTTTGTAACCCACATTGTCAAAAGCTTTACTTATGTCGAGAAATATTAATGTTACATCTTTCTTCTGAGATTTTGCAGCAACTAAAACCGACTCGAGAATTGATGTATTTATCAGGGTACCGGGGGAATTAATAAACCCTCTTTGATTTTCGCAGAAGTTAATTAAAGCTCTCAGGCGGAAATCAAGAATTCGCTCTATTACCCGTCTGACCACGGAACAAATCGTTATGGGTCTCCAGTTTTCAAGATTCATTTCATCCCCACCTTTATACATTAATACTGTCCTGCTTGTTTGAGGCAAACTGGTACTAAAGATTTTGTCAGCATAGTGCTCGCATCATAGCTATTACCTCATAGCATGTTAAATTTGTATTTCGCTTTTCTCAATTGGCATTACTGAATAACATTCAGTTTCTTTATTACAGTAATCGTTATTCATCTATTTCGACTTCACAATGTTTGAATAGGTTAAGTATTCATAAATGTGCAATTATTAACATTTTGTAAACGAATTTTAGGGATATATAATTTACATTTTTATTTTATTGACGAAATAGTCCTAATAAATGTCACTCGAGGTCTGAGATTACTATAGATAATTTTTATTTTCTCGAGTCTTTGGTAGCAAAGTTTTGTGTGTATTTCTCGACCATAACGTTTTGTCGGAGTGTAATGAAATGTCACGTATTTTTTTATTCCGTCTATAGAACGGCGTTAATTATTCCTTACTGATGTTTGCCCGACTTGCTTTGTGTACTTCTACTGCAGCATTTTGTTGGAGTATAATGCAATGTGCGTGATTAATTTTTTTGATGTAGACCGGTGTTAATTTTCCTTCGCCAGTCTTCGACAGTAATTTTTTGTGTGTACTTCTCAGCCATAATATTTTTGCCGGAGGGTAATGCAGTGTGACATATTTTATTTTGTCTGTAGACTGGCGTTACATTTTCTTCTCCAGTCTTTGGCAGTAATCCTAGAATCTCTAATAATCTACATAATTATACTTCTGATTATTACTGGGTTATTGTTATGCAGATAATATGATGTTTGTAACTCTTACAAAGACGAGAAATTCACATCATGGTCATTTTCGTTATTTTATTTTATTTTATTTTATTTTATTTTATTTTATTTTATTTTATTTTATTTTATTTTATTTCAAGTTCTGTATCTGTACCAAGTTCCTAGCAACCGGCGTAGCTCAGGTGGTAGCGCCTTTGTCTCCTGATCCAGATCAGTGCTCAGGTTTGAGTTCGGCCATAACATTTTTACTGAAATATAGTACAGTATGAAATGTTGTTTCATTCTAAAACTACGGTAGTACCATTTTTGTTAACATTTGTTGGTATGAAATTTCCTGATTCGTTCTAGTGTTTAAAAATTCATACATCCAATTGTTCTTCTAATAGTTGTAACTGTCCTATTCTAAATTAATCTCCTGAAGTGAAGTATCTCGGAATAATAATCGATCAACATTTACGTTGGGATAAACATGTTCTTTTTCTGTGCAATAGATTAAGAAAAATTATTCACTCTTTTGTCATCCTACGAAATTACAGTATAACTTGGTTATAACGACATCCAAGGAACCTTGAAAATTATGTTGTTATAAACGAGTGTCGTAGAAACCGAAATTCATATTATCAGTCTAGTGAGGTGGAAAATGAAAAATAATAAACATAATTAGGCTTATTTTTTTATGTATTCACTTTTAAGCATACCAGGATCACAATAAAATACATGTACAATTATAAATACAGTATTCTGTATTAAAACAGTTTGTTCATTACTCACCAAACTTCTTTACTGAGGAGTGAGTAATCAGTCATTTTACTCTGTTGTCTCCTACTTGCCCAATATACACTTTCTAAATTACTTTCTATGTTCATTATTTCAGTTGCATTTTCACTGATCCCTCTCCTAGCTTCATACTCCCTCCTCTAGATTCATAGAAATGTTCACAATTCTAATGGCTTCCAAAGCGTCACCCACTTCTTTTAGTGGCCATACTGCGTTAAAATGCGTGCACTTAGTGAAAACTTCCTGTCGAAACTGACCGCATGCAGGTACCATTAATACCGCATGAATTCGGGCTGGTTACAATGGGATGAGGAATCTGCCTGCATTCCAAAGGTCTATGATAGAAGGGAACAGTAAAGGATTTGCCAGATTTCAGCAAAATATTTCTTAAAATACTTTGGTTCTTAGAAAATTGTATTCCAAACTGAGGTTGAAAATGACGTTATATGCGAGGTAGACGCATATACGTTTGTCGTATTAAGCAAGGTAGAAAAGCATATGTCTTATGGGGAATTAGTTGGGACCACAGAATATTTGACGTTATAGGCGAGGTGACGCACAAAACGAGGTCGCTATAACCAAGTTCTACTGTACTTGACTGTCCATACTTTACGACTGATTTGTCTCGCATTAGTACAAGCTGTATTACAATACTGCATTATAGGATGGGGTAGTGCTTATAGTACCTCCCTCATGCCAATAACTCTGCTACAGGAAAGAATAATAAAAATATGCCTTAATAAACCTATTGATTATCCTTCAGAGCAGCTGTATTTAGAATTTAAAGTATTTCCCTTCCATAAAATTTATAACAATGCGTTATTGAATTTCGTACATAAAAACCTAAATATATTTAATTTATATTCACATAAATATAAAACCAAAAGATCAGACAGCATATGCTTGACAGTACCCAAATCTACCACAACTGTAGCTTATAATCAAAGTAGCAACTTCGGTCCGAGGCTTTATAACATGATAATAGATAAATACTCAAACGTACAATTTGCCGGAGGGAATAAGACCTTTGAGGAGAGCAAGACGTAGATGGGAAGATAATATTAAAATGGATTTGAGGGAGGTGGGATATGATGGTAGGGACTGGATTAATCTTGCTCAGGATAGGGACCGATGGCGGGCTTATGTGAGGGCGGCAATGAACTTCCGGGTTCCATAAAAGCCATAAGTAAGTAATTATGTAACAATTTGCTAATGTTCCTTATTTAAAAAATCAATTAAAAATTGCTGATTAGAGAGAATATTTAAAGTTAAATTATTGTGATATCTGTGTTTTTTCTTTTTCTCTTTTCTCTTTTTTTTTTTACTTTGTTATTCAATAAAATGTCTGAACGTATGTGGAATGCCCCCTGAGCACGAGTATGTAACTTACTCTTTCTGGGGGTGCTAGTGTTTCATATAAAAATGAAACGTGTATCTTTGTTCTGGGAATAGTGTATTATTATTATTATTATTATTATTATTATTATTATTACTATTATTATTATTATTTTCTTAGAATCGCGTTAATTTTTCTTTATCTGTCTTTGGCAGCAATTCTTTCAGTATATTCTCGGCTATAACATTTTTGCCCGAGTATAATGCAATGCCACGTTATTTTATTCTGCTGTAGAACCGCATTATTTATTTTTACCAGTCTTTGTACTCCTTGTGTCCATCATTCTGATTGCTCTTCTCAAAATTGTGAATGTCCCATATTAACCGAATCCTCAGAAGTTAAGTATTTAGGCATTACAATCGACCAACACTTACGATGGAATAAACATATTACATATTTATGCAATAGATTACTTAAAACAATTTATATCTTTGTTATACTTCGGTCATAATTTACCAGTTAATATTTTACGTCTCATTTATTTAGCTTTATTTCAATCCAATCTCCAATATGGAATTTTAGGATGGGGAAATTCTTGTAATTCTAATCTCACTACACTAATATTTATTCAGAAAAGAATCATTAAAATATGCCTTAATAAACCAATTGATTACTCATCCGAGCTTTTGTTCACTGATTTTAAGTTTTTTTTCCTCCCCCCCCCCCCCCCGTTGTTGGTAACTCTATAGCATCTATTAGATGCTTTATGGTTGTGCTAACAGATGGAGTTACTTGTCAACAATGTGACGCTGAAACGTGTGTGTTCAGGTTACTGCCCAGCGACAGTCCTGACGTATTTTTATATTGTGATGATTGGTTAATTTATATTAACCCGGCACACTCACATTCATACAAATTTCCAGAATCTAGACACCCAGGGAATTCCTCTTCTTCAAGAAAAATTCACCGAGAGCCTAACCCGGGACCTCCTAATCTGGAAGCCAGCATGTTGACCAACAGACCACGGAGGCAGTCTGATTTTAATGTTTTGAAAATTAAACAGATTTATGATATTGCCTTATTAAACTTCATACATAAAAATCGCAATAAATTCAAATTGTATCATCATAAATAATATGGAACTAAAAGATCCGATTTTATACGACTAAAGAAATCAAAGTGTTTCACAAGCACAGCTCTTAGCCATGGTACCTACTTTGGTCCAAGGTTATATAATAAAATAATTGAAAAATACCCAAATTTGGAAAATTTTAGTATCAGAAATTTCAAAAATAGCGTTAGGAATTTAATTGTTAAAGAATATATGTTGATTTAATATGCGTATGTATTTGTATGATTTAAATTGTTAAAATTGAAATTGTATTTTTAAAGTTAATTTATTCTTACAATTTTCTTTCTTGACCCACTTTGTGTCAAATAACTATCTTTTTTTGTGTTAAGTATGTGTTTACATAACTCCCTGAGCACAAGTTTTTACTCCTTCAGGGAGGAATAAGTCTGTATTTTTGTACATGCTATTTTACTAAGAATAAACAATTCACTTCTCGGTCATAACATTTTCGCCGGAGTATAATGCAATGTCACGTTATTTTATTGTGCTGTACAACCGCATTATTTATTTTACCAGTCTTTGTACCCCTTGTATGTACAGTGAATCAATTTAATATTGGGCCAGTGTCGCACTACCACTTTGTAGGTCTTTATTTGACATTTGAAGCAAACATATACAAGAAATTGAAGCTCAGAACATTATTCCAATTTAGACAACACAAACTTACTTCGTAAGGAACAGGAATTGTTACTTGAAGAAATAAAACGACTCTCTCAAAAAATGACCTTATATATATGCACACAATTTAATATTGGGCCAGAGAAATTAACCGTTTCCTCTACTGCACAAAAATCTAATCCCTGGTATTCAGTTTGGTTCCCTTTCTGTCTAATGACGGTCCTCAACCGTTGCGGCATTTCTCAATTAGTTTCTTGGTATAATTTGAGTCAATAAGTGCCCATTCTTCCTGCAGTCTCTTTTTCAGCTAACATTTTGACTTTATTGCTGTTTATCGCAGTCCCCTTTTCAGTTCTTGCCAACAATTTTCGATTGGGTTTAAGTCTGAACTTTGGAGAGGTGGTCTATTACTTTCAGGCAGTTATACAGTGGATAACAGTTATATTTGTACAGGCTGAAATTTTGTAAAGAAATAACTTGGTTTGTCTTATAAATTGATTTAAACTTTAAAATATTTTAATGTATTATTAAAATCCTTATACTAAACAGGTGCAATGTAACAAAATGATGACAATGTTATTTATAAACAGTGGGAAGTAAATGCATCACAATAAGGCAACATATCATGCAACACACTTATTTATACACTTTACAAAGATACGTTACATTTACTGTGTGCATAGATGGTTAACTGCGTTTCCGTACTTATTGAGGAGGGGGAGTTGCGATGTTGTCTGTTATGTATTATATCAGTCGTGTCCAACATGAAGAAAGGGAAGGAGCTAAGCACAGAACTTAAACTTACGATAATCAGTCTTGCTTTGAGGGGCTATTCACTCAGGAAAATTGGTAATATTGTGAAAAAACCTCACTCAACAGTAAGTTATATAGTAAATAAGTTGAAATATAATGGTTCCATTAAGAATATTCCGAGAAGTAGAAAATCGTTCCTGAATGAAAAAGAAAAACGTTTCATTGTTAACAAAGTTAAAGTGAATCCACGTGTAACTGCACCAGAAATTGTGCAGATGTTGCAACAGGCATCGGGTAAGAAGGTATCTAGTCGGACCGTTCGACGAGTACTATGGCAGCATGCATATTGCGGAAGAATCCCAAGAAAAAGGCCATATGTAAGTAAAAAGAATCGTGCAGCAAGACTGGCATTTGCTAGAGAGCACCGGGACAAACCTCAAACCTTCTGGAATACTGTGATTTGGTCTGATGAGACTAAAATAAATCTATTTGGATCTGATGGAATACAGACGGTGTGGAGGAAAGCCAATACGGCCGATAATCTGGAGAATACTTTACCAACAGTCAAGCAAGGAGGTGGATCAATTAAATTGTGGGGGTGTATATCATCAAAAGGAGTGGGTATTATTCATTTCATTGATGACAACTTGAACAAATGGGGTTATTTGAACATTTAAAAAAATAATGTCAAACAAAGTGTGGAAAAAATGGGACTATCAGCATCTTACATGTTTCAGCAAGATAATGACCCCAAGCATACAGCAGAAATTAACAAACTGTGGCTCATCTGGAATGTTCCTAAACAGCTTAGAACACCTGCCCAATCCGCGGACCTTAATCCTATTGAGCATCTATGCCCAATTCTCAAGAGAAGAGTTCGTAAATGTAAAGTAACATCTAAAGAAGATCTAAAGGTAGTTATTTTGAAGACGTGGGAAGAAATTAAACCTGCCACTTGTCTTAGGCTAGTACAGTCAATGCAAAGAAGGTGCAGAGCTGTATTGAAGGCTAGGGGCTATTCAACAAAGTATAAGAACTTCCCGTCTGTACCATAAATGTAAAAACAAAGAAACATTTATAATTTATTTTTGTAACTGTACAAATAAGAATGTTGCAGGGAAAAGGCTGTGTTTTTGTTTAAATAGAGGAAGTTATTATGTTAAAGTATTTGAAAAATTATGTTTATACGTTATTATTGTTAAGTATGTAAATAATTTATAATTCAACATAAAATAGAAGAATACAATATTTATGTCTGCAGAAAAAACGTTGTTTTAAATATTAAATACAGCTGTACAAATATAACTGTTATCCACTGTATACCAACCACATTCTGTTCTTTCCAGCTGTCGTTGTTCTGGTATAACTTAAAAGTGTCTCTAATACTCAACTTTTCAGCACTGTTATGAAGATTACTCTTCAGGAGATTCAGATAGTCGTTTTGATTCATTTAACCTCGATGAAGGCCATCTCCCCTACCCAGCTGAAGATATGCACCTCAGACCAACACATGTTTAACTGTAGGCTGCAAGTTCTTAGTTTTTAGTTCGTCATTTAATCTGCGCCATACAGTTATCCTATTATCGTAACCATTTACCTTACTTTCATCCGCAAAAAGCACATCTTTCCACCAGTTTTTATCCTTATTAAAATATTCTTTTGCGAATTGAACTATTTTTCTTCTATCCACTTCACTTAAGTATGGCTTTCTTCTGGCAGCTCTGCCATTATACCCTGCTTTCCTAATTACACAACGCACTATTTCCGGATTTACTTTGTTATTAAACTTGTCCAACAATTCGGAAGCAAGTTTTGGTTCACTTATTCTTGGATTAGTTTTAACCATTCTTAGTACGAACCGTTCTTCACGATTAGTTAATTTCTTTAGTTGACCTTTCTATTCTATCTACTTTTTGGTATAGTCTTAAAATATTTCCAACATTACTCTTGGGCAAATTTAGCGTATTGCCTATTTGTCTTCTACTTTTACCTCTTGCACCATGGTATATAATCATTTGTCGCTGCTCAAACGTAATGTTGGGTCCTCTTCGCCCCATGCCACTCTTGTTAACTTCTGTATGTCCACACAGCACAGAGATCACATCTGACTCCACCTGAGACTGAACTGAATACCTTGATTGGACAATAACACTGAATGGCCCAATATTAAATCGACGTACTGTTACGGTATTTCGAGGAATTAATACAAATAATGCCTCCTTATGATTGAAATATTTTACCATGTCATAGTGACTATAGTACAATAATGCAGTTTTCTTACTTTTAATTGTGCAATATATTTATATCCACGTATTTTACAATACATTTATTTTAATGCAAAATGTGATTCCGCACATACAGTAAGGATGACATTGGCCCAATATTAAATTGATTCACTGTACTTCTCGGTCATAAAATTTTTGCCGGAGAGTAATGCAATGTCACATGTTATTTTATTCTGGCTGTAGAACTGCATTATTTATTTTTACCAATCTTTGTACTCCTTGAGTGTACTTCTCGGCCACAATATTTTCGCCAGACAGTAACGAAATGTGTAGTGCAGCCACGGCGAAAAGGCGACTCACGAGCACGTTGTGGCTCGCAGTGCATTTCCCTTGCTTCCCACCTACAACCCCCACCCTCTCACTCACTGGAGTAAACTCCGTTCCATTTGTATTTGTCTCTGACCTGCGAGTGGCGTATCGTCGCAATGTCTCTCTCGAAACCATGTAGACTACCTTTATAAAAACGAAAGTTTCAAGTAGGATGGGAGGATGCATTTTTTTTGCTGACAATATTATGACAATATTAAATGTATGATTTGTTCACAAGTATTACGAGGAAAACGGTTGTATAACATAAAACGGTATTATAAGTTACTACATGTTACTGATGAAACATTAAAAGGTTGTGTTATTATTATTATTATTATTATTATTATTATTATTATTATTATTATTATTATTATTATTATTATCTCTGTACGTCGATCCTTTTTCAGCAGATGTACGAATAATGCGGTTAGATCTTCAATTTAAACTCACAGATTTACTATGTGATGTTAAATGAAAGCTAGATGTAAGGACTTGACAAATGTTGAACTTTCAAATCTTTGGCAAAAAATAAATATTTTAAGCTTCGTTCTTTCGCTTGCTTTGTTGAAGCCATGTTCGCTACAACTTACGTTTGTGAAAATTTTTTTTTCAACAATGAAAATAGTAAAAATCAAATTTAGATCATGACTTCGTGATCAACTACGACTGGCAGTAAGTGACATAATTCCTGATTTTGAAATTCTGTCGCAGAGACATTTTGAAGACAATTAATTTCAGGTTGTGATAATGTGTCCTATGTTTTCTTGTTCATTTCTTTCTTCGTTACACTTACTAAACATTAGTTTGTAGCCTTGTACAGTATATCATTTTATTTAAGTGCTTGACGTAAGAAAAATGAAAATCCGTTAATAAGTCAGACAGTTGTTCTATTTCCCCTTCGGGTGTCCGCCTCCCTCCATAGGTGCTATGCACGTTGCAGCTTACACAGTGGCTCGGCGCACGAAGGCATTTTCGACACGTCTGGTGTAGTGTGATGTTTCATTCTGTCTATAGAACAGCGTTCACGTGTTATATTTCATTCTTTAGAGAAGCGCTAGCTGCAGGCTTTGTGTCGTACAGATAGAGAGCTCTGTGACTGAAGAGATGAAGTGCTACATCTTTTATTGGGAGCTTTCTTCACTTTGTCAAGATGAACCGCTTTGAGGATGTGAGAGGTTCTTGAAAACAATGCAGCGTTTCATTTTAACACCACTTTTATGTTTTAAGTGTATTACTTCAGAGTGGGATTAAAAAAATAAAATATTACACGTCCCTATAAAAAGATATTCATGCGCCTCTGTCCCTGACAATAACTGCCTACTGTCTTATAGGGGATCACGTTCGTTTCCTGGCTAGATCTTTTAAGATTGTAGCGGATAAGTGGCTGTTCAGCGAATTATTTCTGAATTATTTATTGGTTTAGTGTGGTGTAGTATAATTACTTACTGGTTTCTAAGGAACCCGGAGGTTCATTGCCGTCCTCACATAAGCCCGCCATTGGTCCCTATCCTGAGCAAGATTAATCCAGTCTCACCATCATATCCCACCTCCCTCAAATCCATTTTAATATTATCTTCCCACCTACGTCTCGGCCTCCTCAAAGGTCTTGTTCCCTCAGGCCTCCCAACTAACACTCTATATGCATTTCTGGATTCGCCCATACGTGCTACATGCCCTGCCCATCTCAAACGTCTGCATTTAATGTTCCTAATTATGTTAGGTGAAGAATACAATGCGTGCAGCTCTGCGTTGTGTAACTTTCTCTATTCTCCTGTAACTTCATCCCTCTTAGCCCCAAATATTTTCTTAAGAACCTTATTCTCAAACACCCTTATTCTCTGTTCCTTTCTCAAAGTGAGAGTCCAAGTTTCACAACCATACAGAACAACCGGTAATATAAGTTAACTGTTTTATAAATTCTAATTTTCAGATTTTCTTAACAGCAGACTGGGTGATAAAAGCTTCTCAAGCGAATAATAACAGGCATTTCCCATATTTATTCTCCATTTAATTTCCTCCCTAGTGCCATTTACACTATTTGTTACTGTTGCTCCAAGATATTTTAATTTTTCACCTCTTCGAAGGATAAATCTCCAATTTTTATAGTTCCATTTCGTACATTATTCTGGTCACGGGACATAATCATATACTTAGCCTTTTCGGGATTTACTTCCAACCCTATCGCTTTACTTGCTTCAAGTAGTATTTCCGCGTTTTCCCTAATCGTCTGTGGATTTTCTCCTAAGATATTCACGTCATCCGCATAGACAAGAAGCTGATGTAACCCGTTCAATTCCAAACCCTGCCTGTTATTCTGAACTTTCTAATGGCATATACTAGAGCGAAGTTGAAAAGTAAAGGTGATAGTGCATCTCCCTGCTTTAGCCCGCAGTGAATTGGAAAATCATCGGATAGAAACTGGCCTATACGAATTCTGCTGTAAGTTTCACTAAGACACATTTTAATTAATCGAAGTAGTTTCTTGGGAATACCAAATTCAATAAGAATATCATATAAAACTTTTCTCTTAACCGACTCATATGCTACGCCTTTTTTGAAATCTATGAATAACTGATGTACTGTACCGTTATACTCTCATTTTTTCTCCAATATCTGTCGAATACAAAAAATATTATAATAGTCGATCTATTACGCCTAAAACTACACTGAAGATCCCCAATAATTTCATCTACATATGGAGTTAATCTTCTGATGTAGTATAATTAGTTGACAAAACATTACTATTCTGGACCGGTCTTCATAGAAACTCTGTATTTTTAGATTAAATGAATTAATTTTAATGTATCAGAATGAGAGTTTTGGGTAATCCACCATGTCCTTGAACAGTGAATTGCCCAAAAGCCTAATTCCAATCACAGTCACCGTGAAAACCTAAAAACTCATTGGGCCTAACTTTTAGTGTAGTTGTGTATTTTGCATTGATATATTCCTTTAATTGAATTTGTCTTTATCAACACTAGTCAGACCGTTTGGAATTTCGGCGGGAAGCGTCCCCTTATATCAAAAACAGAGTATAGCCACTGTCGTAGCTCAGGCGGTAGCGCGTTTGTCTTCTGATCCAGATCTGTTCTCGAGCTTGGGTTCGAATCCTTCCTGTGTTGATTACCTGGTTGAGTTTTGCTCAAATGTAAGACGAATTCTTCTGTTTCATCTCGCCAAATACCATTTTACTATCACCAGTTAGGTACAATGTACATTAACGCTAAATAACCTTATACAGTACAGTAGTTGGTACAGCGTCGTTAAATATCTAATTAAAAAGGAACTTGATTGACAAATCTTTAAAACCAGATGTAGGTACTTTCGAGCATATGCTTAATTATTTTAAGAGATAGGCCTACAAAATTCTAAAATTTTGCTATAGCCTAAATAACTCCGTAACATTTTTAAACTTACAAGCAAACGTTCTGATGGGGGCAGATAAATTTTTTTTTCTTCCACCATGTTAATAATGTCAAAAAGAAGTGTTTTTACAAGTTTTGGCCACTCCACCGCAATTACGAGGGGCGTAAAAAAGTAAGTTCTCCAGGAGCCGTTATAGAAAAAAACACAATTTCACTGGACAAATTTATTGGAACAGACATAGCAATTGTTGAGCTATTTTGCAACATATTTTACATCAGAACTGAGACATTTCTCATATCATGGGATCGACAGAGAGAGGTGCAGACGCAGTCAAACGCTGGTTCCAATCTGAGGCGGCTGACTTTTACGACACAAAAATTGATACCACGGTATGACAAATGTCTCAATTCTAGTGGATATTTGTTGACAAATAGCGCAACATTTGCTGTATCTGTTTCAATAAATATTTCCATGCAATTGTGCTTTTTTCTTAACGGCCCCAGCTAAAATAACTTTCTGGACTGCCTCGTAATTGCATTCTTTTTTTGATGTTATTAACATGATGGAAGAAAAAAAATAACTTTTATACAAATTTTGGCCACTCGAGCGCCATTACGAGGGCAGTAAAAATGTTTTCCTGGGGTTGTTTATAGAAAGAAACAACAATTTCATTGAACAAATTGATTGGAACAGATACAGCAATTGTTGAGCTACTTTTTAACACATTCTCCACCGGAATTGAGACGTTTGTCATACCATGGAATCGGCAGAAAGGTGCAGACGGTTGTCACAAACTGGTTCCAATCGCAGGCGGCATACTTCTACGACACAGGGATACGAAAGTTGATTCCATGGTATGACAAATGTCTCAATTCCGGTGGGGAATAGTATGTTGAAAAATAGCTCAACAATGGATGTATCTGTTCCAATAAAACTTTCCATGAAATTGTGTTTTCTTTCTGTAAACGGTCCCAGGGAAACTTATTTTTTCCGGCGCTCATAATTGCGTTGGAGTGGTCAGAATTTGTGTAAGGACTTGTTTTGACATTAACATGGTGGAAGAAAAAAATATAACTTTATCTGCCGCCATGAGAATGCTTGCTTGTTAGTGCAAAAAATTGAGGAAGAAAGCCTACGCATTGTATCTTGCGCCGGGCTTAGAGGAAGCAACTGCCCGGGGAAGCACAACGGGCTGTCGGTAAGAATGCCGGTAACTTAGGTTTGACTCGCTTTGAATAAACGGTAATATATCATTCTGATTACGATAAAGTAGGGATTTGTTGAGAAACGTGTAAACTGTATAAAATGAAAGTGTGTGTTACCTTCATTAGATAGTTTGATAACTATTTCGTACCAATCCGTCGTCAGAAACCGCGGCATTTTCTTGGACGAACTTTTAAATTGGTAATGCCAAATAAAGGAAATATCCAAGAGAGTGTGCTGTACCATGCATTCTCTTAACCCATTCAGAAACTTCCTCCCTCCAGAATTAAAACAGACTTTAGTGCCAACTCTCGTACTACCACTGTTTGACTATTGCGACGTAATACTTACAGACTTGACAATTGACCTTTCGAACAAGCTGCAGCGTGTGCACAAAATGAGTGTCAGATTCATCAGCAATGCTCACAAATTTGACCACATTACACCCTCGTTCAAATCTTTATCCTGGCTGCAACTTTTTTTTTTTTAACAATTTATTGATCGATCAGCGCATTTAGCGCTATACAGATCATTTCTAAAAATTATAAATACAATATATGACACTGAATTGAGGGCAGCCTTGATTGGGCTCCTCAATGAACAAAAATTGGCTGCAACTTAGTAACCGTAGAACACTTCATTCGCTGTCTCTTCTGTTTCGAGTTCTCCACACTTCTACTCCAAATCATCTTCGTTCCCGGTTTAACTACTTATCCTCCAATCACAATCTAAACACCAGGTCACAGGAGAGCCAAATCCTAGCAGTTCCTGTCCATAGAACATCCTGCTATTCATCCTCTTTTACTGTTTCATTCCCCCATGAATGGAATTCTCTACCTCAGAAGATGAGGGGCTGCCAGGCAATAACCACTTTCAAGAAAAGGCTAAACGATTTCTTACGGGCGCAGTCAAATTGAAGTTATAATTGTGATCGAGTTTAATAATTTAATTTTATTTAGCTATGACTTTCATTAATACAGAGTGATTTATATAGAACTGACACATTTCTTTCTTTCTTTATTTCAAAACGAATGATGCTAGCCACAATTTGTTATACCTCAAATGTAGAGTATCTTTTGGAGATTACTAACCTCTATTGCAAATGTTGAAAATTCTTTATTTATTCGGCTGGAAATTCACTTAATGACCAGTTTTTAACGTCAAATTAAACAGGAGTTTTGATTCCCTGTCATGAGATGCGCAGATGTTTATATTTTATTCTGTATATTTGTCATATTCTTTTAGAGGTCCAGTTGTTTCCAATTTGTTTACCAATCCCAGTATTGTGTTTCTTTGGAGGGGGGGATTACGAACACCAAATTCTCTCTGGTATGCCCTTTGAGTAGCTGTAATTGAATTCCTAATCCAGTATTGCTTCACAAGGTAGAGCTTTTAATTTAATGTGTACTGCATTTTCAGTGACTAAAACAAAATGTCGAAAACAGCTGCCAACAATAAGGAATAAAGAATAAACATCTGCGCATCTCCTGACAGGAAATCAAAACTCCTGCTTAATTTGACGTTAAAAACTGATCATTAAGTGTATTTGCAGCCGAATAAATAAAGCATTTTCAACATTTACTATAGAGGTTAGTAATCTCCCAAAGATACTCTACATTTGAGGTATAACAAATTGTGGCTAGCATCATTCGTTTTGAAAAATAAAAGAGATACAAATGTATCAGTTCTATATAAATCACTCTGTATTACTATTATTATTATTATTATTATTATTATTACATAATTATTTTATTGGTGTTGTGAAGATGAAAAGAATTGCCATTGTATTATATTAATTATGTATTATATTGTCTTGTATTGTAGTATTGTATTGCTTTGAATTGTATTGTACTGTATTGTATTAATTATGTTATATTCATAGCATTGTAGTAATTTTCTATCATACTGGTTGAGTGGAAGAAAAGGCCGAATGGCCTTAAATCTGCCAGTTAAAATAAACCATTATTATTACTATTATTATTATTATTATTATTATTATGATTATTATTATTATTATTATTATTATTATTATTATTATTATTATTACTATTATTCTCATAACACAAAAGCAAGGGACCAATCGCAATGAACTGTTTTTTGTTGTTTATTTAGTCAACTTTCCGAAGACAGGTCTGAACTTCAATAGTGATACCGGTACTAACATGACACCACTTATGAGGCAACTAGGCCAGGAGATAAAGGGGTAGGGTGGTCAATTCCCTTCTGTCTCCATTGCATATATCGCCGATTAGCTCGCAATGAACTATTCCTGCAAAATATAGTGGACCTGCCAGGAACGTGGAAGAGCTAAAAGAGGCGGTTATAAAGATGTGGAGCGTCTTTGTCTATCTGAGGGGAGGCAGGCGCTCGGCCTGGTGAAAGGCTATCCTCTGATCAGTCACACGACACCTTACTGACTTCTCTTCTATCCTCTTCCGAGTCGTCGTCTTGTATAAGCTCGAAGGCATGGGAAAGGCTCGACCGGCAGCATCCAAAGAGTTTCACAAGAAGGGACGTTCCTCTCGACAGGAGTGGCATCAGCTGATCACCGCTCTTCCTCACATCATTCTTCTTTCTCTACTTTCTACTACACCTCTCCTATTTCCTTCTTCTGAAGCCTGTTATTTCGTTTGTTTTTAATTCGCCTTCTACTTATCTTTTCTTCTCGTGTTCCTTTTCGTTTCCTAACCTTTTTTAATTACCTCTTCCCATGCTTTCGATTACTTATACAGTGAAACCTCTCCTCAAGGACACCCCCAAAATACGGACACTCCTCATATACGGACAGTTTTTTATGTCCCAACTGAAATAATATAGAAATAATGATAAATTTATCTCTCGTTTACGGACACTCTCAGAAACGGACACGGACAGCTGTTTCACAGTTCTAAAGCTTGCTTGACCTCCTGACTGCGGACAGAACTTGAATTTAAAGACCAAGTGTATTAAAAAAAATGAAAAATTTAGTTTTGAGAAGTGTACAAAAATTCCTTAACATGAAAAAAGACAATAAGTGTCTCGTAGGCTGTCAGTAGCCCAGCCGGCTACACCTTGTTAGCTGGAAGCGGGTGGGTAAACGAAGTCATAACATTTAACCTGTCTGATGGGACCAAAGTTTCCGCGATCGTGAAATTGTATTCGACACATAATAGGGATAGTAGGATTATTCTCTTCACTTCAATCAGTTGTTCTGTATCGAGAGACATGGCACCTGAACGTAAAGGTTAAGTTGAAAACTGTAAATTACAGTACCATACTACATAACTGTAGACCTAGAATAAAATTGCATGGCACAGTACTGTATTTTCTTTTATCAGTCTTATTTACTGTAGTTCAAAGTTGTAAAGAATTTACTGTAGTACAGTATACTGTATTTAGAATTAAATTACAGTAATACATTTCATTTAAAGCGTGAAGGAATACATAATGCATATTATAAATTTACTGTTAGATTGGGAAGCCTCCCTCCCAATAAAGGACACCTTCCAGATGCGGACAGATTGTTACGTCTCTTCTATATCCGTGAATGAGAGGTTTCACTGTAAATGGCATTTAGAGAATCCGGAGGTTTATTGCCACCCTCACATAAACTCGCCATCGGTCCCTATCCTGAGCAAAATTAATTCAGTTCCTAGCATCACATCCCACCTCCCTCAAATCCATTTTAATATTATCCTCACATTTACATCTCGGCCTCCTCAAAGGTCTTTTTCCCTCAAGTCTCCCACCCAACTAACACTCTATAGGCTTTTCTGGATTCACCCATATCTGCTACATGCCTTGCCCATATAAAACGTCTGGATTTAATGTTCGTAATTATGTTACGTGAAGAATATAATGCGTGCAATTCTGCGCTGTGTAACTTTCTCCATTCCCCTGTAAATTCAGCCCTCTTAGCCCAAAATATTTTCCTAAGCACCTTATGTTCGAGCACCCTTATTTTCCACGTGTCAAAAAAACCGACGAAATATATTTTCCACGGCTAATCCACCTTATAGCTCTATAATATAGCCTATATGGTGAATCTGGCATTCTTCCCCCATATCATGTAGGAGTTTCTGGAATTGCCGATGTTTTAATGACTTCGATTTTATTTGGTTTATGATGTCAACAACCAACTCCGTAACATTTTTCATATTTGTTGTCTTAATCCTAGTGCTTCTTGGTGAATTATAGTGGATGAAAGTTATATCATTATCAATATTTAATTGTGAAATTACAGAAAACAAAGTTATAAGTTTTAACATAATTATAATAATAACAATAATTGATAAATCTTTTACAATGATAGATATTCTGGCTGAAATTCACGTCTCCGTGGAATTTTGAAGGGTCTTAATAATGACATGTTACTATGAAGCCAAATTACCAGCGATAATGTTACGTTGCGTACGCTGAAACTGTAAGTCCGTTGTGGTGGGGGTACAGTCTGTACTTCTCCGCTTCACTTGCTTTCAGGGGCTAGCTCACGAGTCACAAAATGCCGACGTATGGCCAAGTCGTTACGGCAAAGATGTGTGCAAGTGGCAGGGTGAGTGCTATTTACTTCTCTTTCTGAAAATCCTGTGCCAACATAAACCAACTAGGCTTTAGTGATCTTACTCTTCACATTCTTTTGTATGTTTAACTTCTTTTTATCTTTATTCGTTTCTTCCCACACTTTTCCAGATGGTCTTATCCTTCGTTTCTGTTGTTATTGAGGCGGCGGGGGCATGATTGTCGTAGAGGCGGCGGATTAACATTTCTGTTGTTATTGAGGCGGCGGTGTGAGATGTCTGTTGTTATTGAGGCGGTTATGGTATGATTCTTGTAGAGGCGGCGGTTTAGATGTGTGTTGTTATTGAGGCGGTGATGGTATGATTCTTGTAGAGGCGGCGGTTTAGATGTGTGTTGTTATTGAGGCGGTGATGGTATGATTCTTGTAGAGGCGGCGGTTTAGATGTGTGTTGTTATTGAGGCGGTGATGGTATGATTCTTGTAGAGGCGGCGGTTTAGATGTGTGTTGTTATTGAGGCGGTGATGGTATGATTCTTGTAGAGGCGGCGGTTTAGATGTGTGTTGTTATTGAGGCGGTGATGGTATGATTCTTGTAGAGGCGGCGGTTTAGATGTGTGTTGTTATTGAGGCGGTGATGGTATGATTCTTGTAGAGGCGGCGGTTTAGATGTGTGTTGTTATTGAGGCGGTGATGGTATGATTCTTGTAGAGGCGGCGGTTTAGATGTGTGTTGTTATTGAGGCGGTGATGGTATGATTCTTGTAGAGGCGGCGGTTTAGATGTGTGTTGTTATTGAGGCGGTGATGGTATGATTCTTGTAGAGGCGGCGGTTTAGATGTGTGTTGTTATTGAGGCGGTGATGGTATGATTCTTGCAGAGGCGGCGGTTTAGATGTATTTTGTTTTTGAGGCGGTGATGGTATTATTCTTGTAGCGGCGGCGGTTTATATGTCTATTTCAGGTGGCGCGGCAGGGGCGAGATCTCATTAGTCCGAGTCGTCGGAGTTATCCGAGGACAGTCCGGCAGGCATTGGGGGTTGATCTTGGAGCTGTAAAGGAATTTATAATTCACATTGAAGAATTGGTAGTACTATATTTAGTTTCTTGCTTCCAAGATTACTAATTACAAGGAAACAATGGAGCAAGATGATAAATTATTTCCATCTTATAATCACACCATAATGATATGTGGATAAAAAAAGCACTATGCAAGTGTGACGTCTAAACTATGACAATTTCTCACAGTCACGATATTTCAAGCAATACAACACACGAATTACACTTTCCTCAAGCACAATGATCTGTTCAAATCACAGGTATTCTGTGAAGTCACAACACGATACAAATTTTTGACATCCGCTGTCAAATATGAGTTTGTACGCCCAATATCAAAAGTTAAAACGCCTACAACCCCAAAAAGACTGTCCAATAATCAACATTAGTTAACAGTTAACTCTTTGACTGCTTAGACGTTAGATATGAACTCCTTGACACATATCAGTCGACATAGTACAGAAGACATCCAAAAAGCTACGACTTACGTAAAATTGTTATAGGATATTATTAGACCCAATATCGACTTCCCGACGAGGAAATTACGATCAATCCAATTATCAGAAATCACAGCTCTTTGGTTCTACTTAACCGCAGCAAATTTCTGCAGTGTTTTTCCATTATCTTAATGGCTCCTGGACCTGTGCCCCTGCATAAAATGTCGTAAATTTCATAGTGAAAATATAAAAATTACAAAGAAGTTTTCTTACGAGAAATACCTTTTTTGTCGGGCACAGTAATGTTGTAATTTGACACTGCAGCTTTATATTAGTTTCTCTAAACACTTTCACCCGTGATCACTAGATGGTACTCTGGGTATTTTTTGAAACAAGGCCACGAAGACTACATCTTTAAATACAATAAATAATGTTTTAGTTTTTTAATCTTATGAATATCAATTTAATATTAACATTTGCTAGTACATGTTAATTAATAAAATAATGTATGAAAGCTTTCTCCAATTTAAGGCATCATCAAATACAGTTAGCTTTTATGATATCTAAATTACATAGTGGAATCTTTGTTTACTCTTACAGTAAACCATGAAATTGGTGTTATAATAAGTAATAATGACTCACGAGTTTTATTTATATGTACTTGGGTGGAAAACGTTTCATGTTATAAATAAGTCTACATTTGGATAAGTAATTATTAGGGTTCGTATTCCAGCTACCTATAAACTGGAATGAGGTTACCTGATTTGAAGTATATATGACGTCACAGTGCAGGTACAGGTACTTTCGTATACAAAATAGTTACGCATCGTTTGCCCTCTTCCTCTAGAAAGTCAAAACCGGGACGCAGTGATAGTGAGTAGTCTTATCAATCATTGCCCTTAGTGGTCGTATTATTTAAATAACTACATCTTTGTGGCTGATTGAAGGTTCATTGCAGAGGTAAAATGCCTTAGGTAAGACGCTCAAGCAGGCCATAGTTGAGGATACTTTAACTAATATTTTCACTGTCAATGTAGACAACATTACATATATATGTTGTGTAAAATAAACGTAACGTGACAAAAACAGTACACTGAAAGACACTGCAATACCAAAGGCACAGAAAGTGTGTTGAACGTAATCCAAAAGTAAAAATCTGAAAATTATGAAGTTATGAACTCTATGTTTAGCATGGATTTGTTTAGTCTACCATGATGATCGTCGTCAGCATCTCAATTAAAAAAATTTAATTACCTATATTTTATGGAATTTCTAGAAAAGTTCATAAAAATTAGTGAGTTCTCAGTGATGAGTTATATATACAATATCCTATGAAACACGGACAAAAATCAGATACTACATCATGCACAAATAACGTCATGTGCTATTGAAAGAATTTCTCGCACTATAAAATCATTTCGAGTGGCATCCGCTTATGTTGAAGTTCCGTGACTTGCGAATGCACGTTATTATTCACTGTAAAATTCACGACGAAAATGAACATCACAGTTCACGCATGTGTTTACAGCTTCAGAATGTCGAGAGTTGACTGTACTCCATGAACACGCAGCGTTAACCTGTTTGTTTATATCTTTATTCGTTGCATTACCTATGTTCGGCGTATTATATGCCCAATGTGTCTTTAACTTCAGTCTTTAGGTAGCTGGAATACGAAGCCTACTAATTATGCTCTATTTAGTATCTTCGTTGTCTTACTTGCTTCTTACTCAACTTTGTATTTTGTAAGTTTGGATGAGTAGTATTAGCCCTGGCAATAATAATAATAATAATAATAATAATAATAATAATAATAATAATAATAATAATACAGTATTTACCTGTACATTTAAGCTGACATTCAATATCCTACTCAAATCTAGTCTTTCAGGTAAAGCTCCCTGTAAAGCAGATTTGAATAATTTCAAGTGAAAAATTGTTCCGGGGCCGGGTATCGATCCCGGGACTTCTGGTTGAATGTACGAGCGCTCTGCCAACTGAGCTACCCGGGAACTCCACCCGACACCGTCTACATCCACACAATTCGCGTGGGCTGACGAAACGCCAGAGACCCACATCGACTGCACACAATCTCTGTGTGACATGGAATTGTGGCTTTCTGTTAACGTACACAGTGACTTATATATTATGCAAATCTAGTCTTTCAGGTAAAGCTCCCTGTAAAGCAGATTTGAATAATTTCAAGGCAGTTTTTCCCTGTGCGATATGATCTACTGAATCATTTGCCTGCCTTTCAAGATGGGAAAGAAGAAGGAAGAAGCAAAATTATATTGGCTGCAAGGCAAAAACCTACATAATTTGCAAAGGAATGTCAAATAAATTTGTGTATAACAAGAAAAACAAAATGGTTGCTCATCACGATATCTTTAAAAATGAATTCTGTCAAAAATACATATAATTTCAGTGGTAAACTTTCAAAGTGGTTGCTCTTCATATCATTTCTCTGTTGTAGTCTCTTCAATAATAAATGTAGCTTATTAAATGAATGAGATCCTTTTAGTCACCTTGGACAGTTCAAATCTGGAAATCTGGGCATCATGGTGAAAAAATGAGACTGTGGGTAATTCACAAAAACTTAAAAGGAGTCAAGAAAAAAATTAGAATTTTGTAAACAAAAAACATAATTCGTGATTGAAAAGGTTAATCAAAAACTTCCTCTCTTAAACAATTTTTAAATTTCATATCTCAGAAATAAATTAGAGGCACACTTTTGACAATCTTTATCAATGGTTTCATGATATCACTAAAATTAACATACTGAGATAAAAAAACATTCACAATCTATGAAAGGTACTAAGTCTCATAAACATTTCGCGGGGGCTGCGTTCTATTTGTTACCTACAATGTGCAAATTGTATTCCATATTTTCTTCCTTAAACTAATATGGAATCATATGTAAGCCAGATTTCAACAGTGTAGTTCGTCTGTGAAAAGGACCGGAGACAGGAGTTCCACTACAAGTATTAAGGATGGCACCTACTTTGCTAGAAGGGTACACAAATTTGTCACTGTTCCTAGTTTGTTTTAATTTCTATGTTTGAGCCTTCCCAGAATAAAATCCACGAGCAGCCACTAATCACAGTACAGTTTTCCTATTCTGTTTTTATTTTCTGTTGACATGTTATCAATACCTAATAAGATGAGTTTACACATAAACGTGAGTTACAAAAACTGAGAGTCGTTAATGACAAACAATTATTTTACTACAGTTTACAAATGAAATGAGTCTAAATACAACTACAAAATCTAGGGTAGAGATAATTTCTATCTTCATTCTTTCCTCTCCTTTAAGTATTAGGCCTACAGTAAATTATTACAGCATATTTGAAAACCAAGAAATAAGAATATGTAACTAACTCTAACGAATTTGCTTATTTTCCAGAACAGGACAAGTACAAACTAACATCGATGTTTAATTTCTTAAAATGTGTTTAACGATTCTTTGAGTGCTACAATAATGCAGAAAGTGGGTTTCGTGGTTTAAAATAAAGAAAATGTGCGTGTGTACTTGTCCCTTATTGACAGTGCTTACCTCCCGTCGTAAATCGTGAATAATGGACGTCAAGTTGGCAATTTCCGTGTCTCTTTCCCTTAAGATTTTGAAAAATTCCACGGACAGCTGGACTTGCCGGTTTTTGTCGTTTTCGTAAATCTTGATCCTCTCCTCCAGGTCCTCTATGGTTGTTAATAGCTGTCTATTTTTCCTTTGCGTTCTCAGCAGGTTTTCCTTTAAGTCATCATACGATGGCACTCCGTCGTAATCGACGCTGTCTGAGCTTCCTATGTCTGAGGAGTCACATTCTTCTTCCTCGTCCTCGCTACTTGTAGTGGGCGGCGCAGGCTGATTTGTCTCTGGCTTCCTTAGCCCAAGCTGTAAATTATTTTACAATTTATTCATGTTGAAGAAACTGTGAAGTACTAGATTTAGTTTCTTTCCTTTAAGATTACTATTACTGCGCTACATTATGGAAACTTGGAAAGTTTTCCTTTCTCAATCGTACTATCAGGGACTGGAATTCGCTACCTTCAGACTTACTAAAGGCTTTACCAATAACCAAAAGTTTATTTGAAACTCGGATTAAGGACTTCAAGGACGGAACTATATTATGCACACAAGTACAGTGAGTAAGCAGAGAAACACCGTGAATATCCAGTGCTTTGTATCGGGTGTACAGTGTGTTGTAGAGGAAGTGCAGTGAACTTTCTATCAAATTCTGAGCGTAATAAATGCAGAAAACAGAGAAAGGGTGTGAGTTGGAGTGAACATGCTGAAATTGCTTGCAATAAGGTCTAGGCTAGCGATTTTGAGGTTAATGTAGTAATTACGATTCTACGGAATAATAAGAGTGAAATTGATGTTTTGTTATTTGAAATGTTGTAACAGTGAAAAAAGTGTGTTCGGTCAGTGAAGTTTAATAGTTTATAATGGTAGTGCAAAGTATTTTCACAGTGAAATGTTTTTGAAGTGTTAGTGAAATCAGGATAGTGTCAGTGAAATGTGACGTAGTTCCAGTGCAGTGAGTGAGTTGAGAACGAAATGAGTGAAGTGCTGAGAGGTACTTGTGCATGTATGAAGATATCATACAATACTCGTGGGTTTAAGTTCGAACTTGGGGTTAAGATACAAATTAAATTAAATTTAAATGCTACTTTAATTGATCGTGCTTCATTTAATTTAGGATGCTGCTTCTTAATATTATTATACTATTATTATTATTATTATTATTATTATTATTATTATTAATTAAGTGTAATTGTCGTTATTGAATGTAATCAGTTACCACTGCCACCAGGTATTACGCATTTATAGTATGAATAAATACATACATACAATTTCAAAACCATATCTGTGTTATACGGAGTGACTTATTCTATTCCCTTTTGTCCATTCATTTATAATAGTGTCAAATTTAGAATAAATAAAACTATTCATATGTAGTGTGTTATGCCGTGCTGTAGGATTACTATAAAATTGCCACTGGTATAATTCAGACAATGCAAGTCGGACTCGAGATCCAAAGCCACACGCGGATGTGGGTTCAAATCTCACTTGCGTTCGTTACCCGATGGTTTTTTTTTAATGTAAAGCAAATGTTAGGTAATTTCACGGTGAATCCTCACTACCACACCGTACAAAACAAAAGACTGTGGTGCATGAAGTATATACAAAAATGTCAAAGTAAAGTATAACTTAATATAAAAGACAGGAAATTCTTATGAACACAACTGCAAAGCCGCCATTCAGCTGTTTAATTTTTATTTTTGCTGTTATTTATATTCCCTTTAACATCACTGGTCACATTGTGAATTAGTCTTTCGGCTGAAATCCGAAGGCCGGTATACTATTGTTGAGACTGGTTGTATTGTTGTGAACTAGATGTGGTCTGTAGAATATTACTGACTTGTTATGAATATGATTTTGGTGATGAGTGAGGCCGGTGATATTCAGGGATTTGTGGTCCGAATGATCTGGCATTTGCCTTACGCTTGAGGGGAAACCCTGCAAAATCTGAACCAGGAAATTAAACCCGACCGGGAATCTAACCCGGGCCATTTGCGTAAAAGACCAGCATGCCGACTCCTACACCACAGAGGTGGTTAGTTTTTAAATTGTTATGTATGTATGTATGTATGTATGTATGTATGTATGTATGTATGTATGTATGTATGTATGTATGTATGTATGTATGTATGTATGTATGTACGTATGTACGTATGTACGTATGTACGTATGTACGTATGTATGTATGTATGTATGTATGTAAAACGTACGTATATAGTCCTGCTCGCTCACATACTAATCAACAAACGTGTAGTTCATCATATCAACTCATGTCCTTAATGATGCAGCAGATTAATAGCTAATATCAGAAAGAAGAAGAATGAGATTCGTAATAGTAACAAACATATGTCAACAAGTTACGCACACATTAAAACAGACTTGTCAACCAAATACAATCTTGTTTGTTATAGGTTTTGATTATGAAAACAGACTTACTATATCGTCTGATTTAGGTTCCTGATCCCTGCATAAAAGTCAGTGATGATAATTTTATTTACCGTGATGATATAGCCATGACTGAATTGCACTAGATATTAGAGCACGGAATTATTAGTAAGTATTTATGGCCTCCTCGTTCCACAGACCTCACATCTTGTAACTTTTACCTCCGGAGAATGCTAAAATTCCAATTGCACACAACCAATTCCCCCATTCTAAAGAAACTGAATATACACTAAGAGAAATTAGAATATTGCGTGTGAAAGACCATTTCTTAATCGGCATCATTATTATCATCATCATCATCATCATCATCATCATCGTCGTCGTCGTCGTCGTCGTCGTCGTCGTCGTCGTCGTCGACGTCGACCTGGTTGCCGAGTTGGTATAGCACTGGCCTTCTATGTCCAAGGTTGCGGGTTCGATCCCGGGCCACGTCAATGGCATTTAAGTGTGCTTAAATGCAACAGGCTTATATCAGTAGATTTACTGGCATGTAAAAGAACTCCTGCGGGACAAAACTCCGGCACATCCGGCGACGCTGATATAACCTCTGCAGTTGCGAGCGTCGTTAAATAAAACATATCATTTTTTATCATCGTCATCATCATCACAGGTTGTAAATCTTTGAAAAAATTTTATGGCCTTCCAAGTTTTCTTCCCACATTAAAAAAATCTACATTGTCAATTCATTTAATACTGACGCCTTCGAAATCAGTCTAAAAAAATATGCCTACCATTTCTTATAATAATTCCCTTTGCATATCAGGATCAAGACATTTATATTACATATTATGATTAACGAGATGATTAGCATCCCCAAGCTTCATTTGTAAATTAGCTATCACGTTATTACTTACCCTGAGTAAGATGTTGTTAATGACGTCATGCGGGACGAAGCGTCCATTGGGTGCCACGTACTGGCCAGCTGGCCCTCTTCCGTAACGCATCTGCAATTCAATGACAATCACATTCTAAGCTGTAGTTAAAATTAGTTCGGCACTAAGATGGAATTTTATGTATAATTAAAATGTTCGTTACATTACACCAGAGCTTCTGACTGGAACAACTAGATGAACGCCTCAGTCATTAGAAGTCCCTGTAGGCCTATATGTTACAATTACTATTAAAGAAAGTCTCTAAGTACATATTACAGACAGTGAAAATTACATATTACATCAAAGTCAGTCTGCAGCACAAATCCAGAAGGAGAGCAGACTTATGCGTATATACGTATGACTAGTCAAGTATAAAACTGTTAGGAAACGTAAAGTTACCATAAAAGAAGATGGAAAAGTCAGTACAACAGGAGATATCCGGACGAGAAAATGTGAGTGAATTATGCAGAGAAGTATTGGAGAACAGTACAGGAATATGCAAATCTGGCTTTCAGGTAGTAGCTCCCTGTAAAGCAGGTTTGAATAATTTCACGGAAAAATTGTTCCGGGGCCGGCTATCGATCCCGGGACCCTTCGCTTAGCGCGCGAACGCTCTTCCGACTGAGCTACCCCAGGAACTATACACGAAACCGTCACAATTTTTCCTTTGTATCCACACGACTCAAATTGAGCTGACAAGATGCCAGAACTCAACTATGAGTGCACACAGATACTTGTGTGACTTAAATTGTGGCTTTCTGTTAACGTACCTCCAGTAACGAATGTATTATACAAATCTGGCTTTCAGGTAGTAGCTCTCGATCGATATCCGGCCCCGGAAGGATTTTTCCTTGAAATTATTCAGTATAGGAATAAACCAGAAGGACACAGCAAAGAAGAACCAGACAATATAAAACTTAAAACTGGAGACAGAAAACATCAGTTTGAAGATAAAAATAATAATCCGAGGCACGACAGCCCATGAAGGACCATGACCGACCAGCCGGCTGCTGACCTCACGTCTACATGCCGAAGCAGAGGTGGACGATCATTCTCCAGAATGGAGATGTCGTGTGGTTAGCACGATGATCCCCCCAGCTATTATAGCCGGCTTTCGTAACCGATGCTGGGTAGGCACCGGTCCTGTACATTGGCAGAAATGTTATGAGAAAATATCTTCCTCCTTGAGGACTCGAACCAGCGCCCATTCCGTTACGCGAGTCCTAGGCAGGATGCCTTAGACCACGACGCCACGGTGCGGGACTTTGAAGATAAAGGGCTTGGTAAAAGAGAATATTGGGTGAAGTAAAGGTATTTACTTACGTTCGGGTCCTGAGACCACATGCGGGCGTCGATGTACTTCGCCTCATAGTGCAGGTGACCCAGTTGGCGCTTCTCGCTGATAACCGAGGGGATCGTGTCCCTGAAATGGCTGAAACTAGGCGTATAAGTCTGTAAATTTCTAAGCATATCCATTATTTAGCTCAAATGTAGCTGAAGTCTCGATATGTATCCATAGCAACAAGGAGGCATTGTAAGGCAAAATAACAATGAACGTTATTGCATCACAAGCAATTATTACAAATTCTTTATATGCTCATTCTTAACTCGTTGACTGCCATTATGTTTTTATGTACTTACGTCCTAGGCCATATTAAATTTAGAAAAATTTTATTTCAGGCCAAATGATCTATTTCATACAACAAAAAACACATCCCAACCTGTGGCGATATAACATACATTAGCTATACTTAATCGTTCTTCGGTGAAAATGGAATTATTCCTCTAGAATCGTAAATTCAGTGCATGTAATGGATAGCTTACGTTAGGTCTTCGGTGTGATGGTTCAATACGGGACGTATACAGAGGTGTTATATTACAACAAAATCTGCAGACTGAAGAACTCGACTCCATTAATCCTTTATACTTTTATTTATCTTTGCTTAAGAATATGCCTTTAGGAAAGTCCAGGATAACAGAGAGGGTTTGGAATTGAACGGGTTACATGAGCTCCTTGTTTATACGGATGATGTGAATATGTTAGGAGAATATCCACAAACTATTAGGGAAAAAACGAGAATTTTACTTGAAGCAAGTAAAGTGATAAGTTTGGAAGTAAATCGCGGAAAGACAAAATATATATGATTATGTCTCGTGATCAGAATATTGTACGAAATGGAAATATAAAAATTGCAAATTCATTCTTTGAAGAGGTAGAAAAATTCAAATAACTTGGAGCAACACTAACAATTAATATAAATGATAATCGGGAGAAAATCAAACACAGAATAAATATGGGAAATGCGTGTTATTATTCGGTTGAAAAGCTTTTATCATCCAGTCTTACTTCAACTCACTTATGGTTTTTAAGGAACCCAGAGGTGCATTGCCGCCCTCACATAAGCCCGCCATTTTCATTCAAAAAAGGCTGAAAGTTAGAATTTATAAAACAATTACATTACCGGTTCTTCTGTATGGTTGTGAAAATTTGATTCTCACTTTGAGAGAGGAACAGAGGTTAAGGGTGTTTCAGAATTAGGTTTTAGGAAAATATTTGGGGGTAAGAGGGATGAAGTTACAATAGAATGAAGAAACTTACATAGCGCAGAACTGTATGCATTTTATTCTTTCCTGACATAATTAGGAACATTAAATCCAAACGTTTGAGATGGGCAGGGCATGTAGCACGTATGGGCAAATCCAGAAATGCACATAGAATGTTAGTTGGGAGACCGGAGGGAATAACATCTTTTGGGAGGCCGAGGCGTATATGGGAGGATAATATTAAAATGGATTTGAGGGAGGTGGGACATGATGGTGGAGATGGATTAATCTTGTTCATGATAGGGACCCATGGCGAGCTTATGTGAGGGCGGCAATGAATCTCCGGATTCCTTAAAAGCCATCAGTAAGCACTATTATTTAAACAGTGAAACTGATATGTAAATGAATATTAAAAATGTTTAATTATGGTTTATTTAATGACGCTCGCAACTGCAGAGGTTATATCAGCGTCGCCGGTGTGCCGGAATTTTGTCCCGGGGAAGTTCTTTTTCCTACAAGTAAATCTACTGACATGAGCCTGTAGCATTTAATCACACTTAAATGCCATCGACCTGGTCCGGGATCGAACCTGGAACCTCGAGCATAGAAGGCCAGCGCTATACCAACTACGCTACCGAGGCCGACTAAATAAATATTTAATTCATACATTACTACACTTCGAAATATTTATTATATATTGGGAATATGTAGGTTATTCAAATGCCAACAAGACGAAGACCATGGTCATAGGAAGAAAAGTAAAGAAGGTAAAGTTGCGAATTCTAAATGAGGCATCCACACCTGTGGAGTAACGGTTACCGTTTTCTGGCCGCGAAACCAGGTAGCACGGGTTCGAATCCCGGTCGGGACAAGTTACCTGGTTGAGGTTTTTCTTCCGGGGACTTCCCTAACCCAATTTGAGCAAATGCAGGGTAACTTTCGGTGCTGGACCCCGGACTCATTTCACCGGCATTATCACCTTCAACTCATTCAGGCGCTAAGTAACCTGAGATGTTGATACAGCGTCGTAAAATAACCTACTTGAATAAAAAAATCTAAATGAGGCAGTAGAGTAAGTAGAAAGCTTCAAACACTTGGGGTGTACTATAAGCAGTAACATGAGCTGCTGCCTGGAAGTAAAGAGGAGGATAGCAATGACAAAGGAAGTTTGTAATAGAAAAAAGGCATCTTCTGCGGATCTCTGGAGATAGAACTAAGGAAGAGACTAGTGAAGTGCTTTGTGTGGAGTGTTGCATTGTATGGGGCAGAAACGTAGACATTACGGCGAAGTGCAGAGAAGCGAC